>NC_084636.1:27030373-27125373 GCF_033978795.1 Nerophis ophidion | reverse complement strand
ACTCGAATATCACGATAAAGACATTTTCTATATCGCACAGAGACAAACCCGCGATATATCGTGTATAGCACCCATATATATATTAGGGGTGTGGGGAAAAAAATTAATTCGGATTTGAATCGCGATTCTCACGTTGTGCGATTCAGAATCGATTTTTTTTTTTTAAAGGGGAACATTATCACCAAACAAGCGTCAATATATACCTTGATGTTGCAGAAAAAAGACCATGTATTTTTTTAACCGATTTCCGAACTCTAAATGGGTGAATTTTGGCAAATTAAACGCCTTTCTGTTTATCGGTCTTTTAGCGATGACGTCAGAACGTGACGTCGCCGAGGTAATACACCCGCCATTTTCATTTTCAAAACATTACAAACACCGGGTCTCAGCTCTGTTATTTTCCGTTTTTTCGACTATTTTTTGGAACCTTGGAGACATCATGCCTCGTCGGTGTGTTGTCGGAGGGTGTAACAACACTAACAGGGAGGGATTCAAGTTGCACCACTGGCAAGAAATCTGCCGCCAGACCCCCATTGAATTTGCCAGAGTGCCTGCCGGCGATGCTAAGACAGACATGGCACAGAGATGTATGGATAACCTGCAGATGCATTTGCAACGATTAAGTCAACGAAATCACAAAGGTGAGTTTTGTTGATGTTGTTGACTTATGTGCTAATCAGACATATTTGGTCACGGCATGACTGCCAGCTAATCGATGCTAACATGCTATGCTAATTGATGCTAACATGCTATTTACGCTAGCTGTATGTACATCTGAAACTAGATACCCACATTTAATGCAAAACAAACACTTACCAATCGACGGATTTAAGTTTCTCCAGTGTCACAAGATGCGAAAGTCCTGATCGTTTGGTCCGCACATTTTACCGGCGATGCTAATAAGGCAGCCATGCTATGGGCCACTTCATTAGGTACACCCATGCTATGGCCGAATAGCGTCAATAGCTATTCGCTCAATAGCTTCAGTTTCTTCTTCAATTTTGTTTTCGCTATCAGCCTCCATATTCCGACCATCTGTTTCAATACATGCGTAATCTGTTGAATCGCTTAAGCCGGTGAAATCCGAGTCGGAGTCCGAGCTAATGTCGCTATATCTTGCTCTGCTAACCGCCATGTTGTTTGTATTGGCAGCCCTGTATGACGTCACAGGGAAATGGACGGGTGGATATAACGATGGTGAAAATCAGGCACTTTGAAGCTTTTTAAGGGATATTCCGGAAGGTGTAAAATTTAGAAAAAAACTTTGAAAAATAAAACAAGCCACTGGGAACTGATTTTTATTGTTTTTAACCCTTTTGAAATTGTAATAATGTTCCCCTTTAAATAATTTTTTTAAATAGTATTTACAATTTTTTTTTTTTTTTTAATCAATCCAACAAAACAATACACAGCAATACCATAAAATCCATCCATCCATTTTCTACCGCTTATTCCCTTTTGGGGACGCGGGGGGCGCAGGCGCCTATCTCAGTTACAATCGGGCGAAAGGCGGTGTACACAATGGACAAAACATCACCTCATCACAGGGCCAACACAGATAGACAGACAACATTCACAATTCAATCCAATTCTAAAACCAGACCTGACCCAGCAACACTCAGAACTGCAATAAACAGAGCAATTGAGGAGACACAAACACGACACGGAACAAACCAAAAGTAGTGAAAAAAAAATAACATCAACAACAGTATCAATATTAGTTATAATTTCAACATAGCATTGATTCAAAATCCCTCATTGACATTATCATTAGACATTTATAAAAACAATTAAAAAAAAGTACATTAGTGTCACAGTGGCTTACACTTGCATCGCATCTCATAAGCTTGACAACACACTGTGTCCAATATTTTCGCAAAGATAAAATAAGTCATATTTTTGGTTCGTTTAATAGTTAAAACAAATCAGTTGATAAAACATTGTCCTTTACAATTATAGAAGCTTTTTTTTTTTAAATCTACTACTCTGCTAGCGGGCTTCACGGTGGAAGAGGGGTTAGTGCGTCTGCCTCACAATACGAAGTTCCTGCAGTCCTGGGTTCAAATCCAGGCTCGGGATCTTTCTGTGTGGAGTTTGCATGTTCTCCCCGTGAATGCGTGGGTTCCCTCCGGGTACTCCGGCTTCCTCCCACCTCCAAAGACATGCACCTGGGGATAGGTTGATTGGCAACACTAAATTGGCCCTAGTGTGTGAATGTGAGTGTGAATGTTGTCTGTCTATCTGTGTTGGCCCTGCGATGAGGTGGCGACTTGTCCAGGGTGTACCCTGCCTTCCGCCCGATTGTAGCTAAGATAGGCGCCAGCGCCCCCCGCGACCCCGAGTGGGAATAAGCGGTAGAAAATGGATGGATGGATACTCTGCTAGCATGTCAGCAGACTGGGGTAGATCCTGCTGAAATCCTATGGATTGAATGAATACAGAATCATTTTGAATCGGAAAAATAGCGTTTCTGAATCGAAAATCGCGTTGAATCGAAAAAAATCGGTTTATAATCCAATCGTGAGCCCAAGAATCGATACTGAATCGAATCATGGGACACCCAAAGATTTGCAGCCCTAATATATATATATATATATGTATATATACATATATATATGTATATATACATATATATATATATATATATATATATATATACATATATATATATATACATATATATATATATATATACACATATATATATATATACATATATATATATATATACATATACACATACACATATATATATATATATATATATATATATATATATATATATATATATATATATATATATATATATATATATATATATATATATATATATATACACACACAGTTACATCCCTAGTATTGTCCCTTGCAAATATATAGACAACGTAATAACTTACATATTATAGGATAATATACAAATGATTTATATTAAAATTTGAGCATTGAACTCACTTTTGGGAGATTATGGAACTATAATAATGTATAATTTATGTGTTTTTGATAGAAGTGTCTTCAGAGTAGCAAAGAAACCTTAAAGTCACACAGCTGATGCATCAACGTGACGGCTAAAATAAACAGCCGAGCGGGGGCGTGCGCGTGAACTGCACTTTATCACCTCCTCCCATCTACGCCTTATAGCACATATCAATAGCGCGACGCCGCGGCAAGTGTTGCCATTTTCCGGCATCGGCGTCCCTCTGTGTTTGTGTAATGGAGCTCAGCCTTTTTCCGGTTATTGTGTCAGAGGGAGAGGGGAGGAGGAGGTCGTTAGGGTTTAGGGACTCAAATCTGACAATATCTGGGACACGCTTTAAGAGGGCCGACAATCTGTTGGATGCAGTAGTACACGAAGGCTGTACGTGTGGGCAGGACCAGCAATGTCCATGAAAGGCACACCGGATGCTGTTAAGTAGGAAAGAATGACGACACGACTTCCAGTGTAGGCTGGAAGAAACAACAATGATGCGGATGGCAATAAGATAGAAAAAGGAGGGACGGATCAATCTAATCCGGACTATCCAGGTCAGCGGCCGCCTTGTTTTACACCAAAGCACGCACGCACGCGCGGGTTGACTTGCTCAAACAGTCACAGAATTCCCTCTTAAGCTACTGACTCATAGTTGAGGGTTTGGTTGATGAGAGGGAGGAAGGAGGTGAAAGGACGTGAGGTTGCGACCAGAGGAGAGCTGGAGGAGAATAAACAGTGAAGGCAGGAAGAGACGGAGGCCCAAAATAGAGAGAGAGGAAGACGAAAGAGAAGAGGAGGAAGGCTTTGAGCACAGAAAAAGACAAGTTGAAGACACAAATGTCATTCCTCACATCTCACTGCCGGGTCGGGTAGGTCCCATTAGGAGGGATGTCACAACAGGGATGACGGGCCCGCATGTGGATCATCATCTGCCGCCATCGCTAGTGTTGCTCTTAATTCCTAATCGCTGTTAATCCCTCATCTACCCATCATCGTCATTACTATCAACTGTCTTTCGGTCATCTCTTATTTACACAACCCATCTCTTTCCTTTGGCCTCTGCCACTGTTCAAGTCAGGGGTGTCCAAAGTGCACCCTGATATTTCACACAAAAAAACACATTCGAGATAGCAACATAACACAAACATTTTTTTTTTTTTAATCCTGCCAAAATGGGACCTAAAAAATGGAGCTCGACCGCTATGTTATTTTCAGGGTCTATACCAGGGGTCGGGAACCTTTTGGGCTGAGAGAGCAATGGAAGCCAAATATTTTAAAATGTATTTCCGTGAGAGCCATATAATATTTTTTTAACACTGAATACAACTAAATGTGTGCATTTTTATGTGTAACCAACATTAGGGTATAACATGTCTGTTATTCTTTTCAATAACATTTTTATTCTGAAGCTAAATAATAATGAATAAAATACCTCTTACCATTCTTGACTTCTTGAACAGGTGAGGTAGAAAACGGATGGATGGATAAAAATGCATGAGAATTTTTTATATTTTGAATGTTATTTTTAACACTGATTACCAGTGGAATTATTCATTACTTATTGTGTTAAGCAATGTTAGCTAAGATTAATCTGAGAGCCAGATGCAGTCATCAAAAGAGCCACAGGTTCCCTACCCCTGGTCTATACCGATACCGATTATTAGTACAACAGTCCAGTGGTTCTCAACCTTTTCAGTGATGTACCCCCTGTGAATTTTGTTTTGAATTCAAGTACCCCCTAATCAGAGCAAAGCATTTTTGGTTGAAAAAAAAGAGATAAAGAAGTAAAATACAGCGCTTAATTTCTGATTCATTAAATTGTATAACAGTGCAAAATATTGCTCATTTGTAGTGGTCTTTCTTCAACTATTTAGAAAAAAAGATATAAAAATAACTGAAAACTTGTGGAAAAATAAACAAGTGATTATAATTAAATCAATTATAAATAAAGATTTTTACACATAGAAGAAATCATCAACTTAAAGTGCCCTCTTTGGGGATTGTAATAGAGATCAATCTGGATTCATGAACTTAATTCTAAACATTTCTTCACAAAAAAAGAAATCTTTAACATCAATATTTATGGAACATGTCCACAAAAAATCTAGCTGTCAACACTGAATATTGCATTGTTGCATTTCTTTTCACAGTTTATGAACTTACATTCATATTTTGTTGAAGTATTATTCAATAAATATATTTAAAGGATTTTTGAATTGTTGATATTTTTAGAATATTTTTGAAAAATCTCACGTACCCCTTGGCATACCTTCAAGTACCCCCAGGGGTACGTGTACCCCCATTTGAGAACCCCTGCCGTAGTCAATTTGCAGTAAAATTTAACTAACCATGAATAATAAATATCAGTAAACAGCTGAACAAGGCTTTAAATGTTTAACATAATGTTTTTAGGAAACGTCAGACCAGTAGCGACATAATGCTTGATCATCAGGGGATTTTACAAACACCTTTATTTCGTGTGTCTAAGAGGAGCGTCAACATTTGCATTTCGAAATATGGGAATTTGCCTGAAAACTGATAGAAATATGGGATTTTTCTACATCACAATAACTTGCAAGCAAATCATATTGATTGCATTTCATGGATTGTAATGCATTTTAAGGTTTCCTTGTGAGGAACCCTGAAATATTGGTTGGTAGGTTAAAGTTTATTTCAAACATGTATATACAATTTTCTGTCTTGCCTCTGGTAAGGGCGGTCACATTTTTTCCGCTCCCTTCTTTTTGTCCTGTCTACACTTTTTTGAAGCCTCTTTCTTTGCGCTCTCCTCCAAATTGAAACATCAGACATGGAAATGATCAGCTGGACTCTCGACTCAATTGACAAAATCTTTTTGACGGGTAAAAATAGGCTCTGGGGAGCCTGGCTGCCCTGATTGAACCATTGCTCCGTGGTACATGTGACATTCCTTGGATGAATGGAGAATCATGTGCCTCTCAGTCCTTTCCATAAAGTACATAGAAGACATCTACTTATTTGGAACCGTGATAGCGGGGCATCTGCTGATTGGGATGGGCATTGCTCTGGTGTACCGTCAAATTCCTAAGACGATGGCAGCCAATCAAGGAGCCCAAAGGCTGTTCGTCGCAATGGAAGGATTGGGCCGGGCTGTGGGAATAGTCTGAGGCGATTTCTGAACTGAATTGCAAGATGGATCACATCATGGAAAAGATAGTTGAAAGGGAAACATTGGATATAAGGGCCAGCATGGAATAGAACAGACAAGCCATGTCTGTTCGCGGAAAAACAAAATCCTAATCTACGATTTGACTACCTCGAATGGCCTTGATGCAACAACAGGAGCAGGCTTTTCTGAAAACATCTCCCCGAGGACTCCTCAATGATGGACACTTTTCACCTCCCTCCCTCCTCAACGACACCTGGAGTCGAACTTTTGCTTTGATTGATTGAAACTTTTATTAGTAGATTGCACAGTACAGTACATATTCAGTACAATTGACCACTAAATGGTAACATCTGCATAAGGTTTTCAACTTGTTTAAGTCGGGGTCCACGTTAATCAATTCATGGTACGGATTACATGCAGAACGGTCCCAGGCCTTTGGACACCACATCAACACACCCAAGACAATGGGCATATACATACACACACCCGCACCCCACGCCTTCACCACCACTTGATTCCCCTCCGGGTTGATGGACGGCTGGCAGCGCTTTATAGCAGCAGTCGACCTCCAGGGCCCCCCCAGTTGCCCGTTGTCGTAATTATATTTAACATGTTTATGTGTGCATGGCATGTAAGTTTTTTCCCACTCCAGACTAGGCCCCCTTAGGAGCCTAGTCTGGACTGTATTTTTTTACTCATCTTCTTCCCGAGCGTTTTACCTCTTTCCCATCTTTTACGGGGCGCCTTGTGGCGACCCATCAGCTTTCCTGTTCTGTAACCTGGTACACTGTTTGTTTGTCTAATCTTGAACAGGTTTGTGCTGAAAACAAAGTTTCATTGTACTTGTGCAATGACAATAAAGTCCTATCCTAAGTAGCGTTGGGAACCACAGATCCCTTCCCTATCAACAACGCTTATCATGCAGACTTTGTGACAGCCAACAAACTTTACTTTGTGAAAAATTATGATCAGAACCTAATATTTTTGAGCCCAAACTTAAAAAGGAAAGCAATCTGTTTTAGAACGGATGCAGCTTTATTGAAACACTATAGCATCACGTCACATTTCTAGGTGCTAAGCATACAAACTAACCATAATATAATAAACAATGCAATATTTCCACTCTTGCTGGGATGCCGACCAACAGGACGCTCACATAATTCCGTTTACATGAAGATTCAATCGCAATCCTCACAAAGGGTTAAAGTTGGTGCAACTACGTATTTTTGTGTCTTTTCCCCCATCTCAGGGAATGTGAAAGTCGACCAGACTCTCGGCCCATGAACACACTTGTCAACTACCAGGTGAGAGATGCATGAATTCTAATCTAGAATTTACTTTTAGCAAGTTTGAGGCGAAGCAGAAGCAGCCGCCGGTTCAGTGTGTCAACAATAGCAGCGTAAGCTAGCATCAATCAATCAATCAATTAATGTTTATTTATATAGCCCCAAATCACAAATGTCTCAAAGGACTGCACAAATCATTACGACTACAACATCCTCGGAAGAACCCACAAAAGGGCAAGGAAAACTCACAGCGCATTAGCTTACTACTATCAATGCGCCGCTAAAATAGGCCCTCTGCGTTGGGGCTTATAATAACTATGTCACTCATATTTGGTTCATTTTCAGGTCAGTAAATGTAATTGTTGGCGATTTCTGGATGATTTTAGAGGTCTAATAAGCGCAAAAGAGGACCATCGATCTGTTGACTCAATTGTTTGCTATTTATTTACAATCTCAAATGCATAAAAAAATGCAAGTGTTTGTGTTCTTGTATTACATAAGGATTATGAATAATAAACATGACTAATCTGATAATATGGTCACAGTGCAAAAACGTTACTAACTGATTTTTAATCTCCGGAATTTGCTAAAGATCTTCGAAGCGTTATATTCAAACTGGCTGACTGAATTTATTGCATTTTGTGATGTTTAGATGGTATTTTCACATGCTTGGGGACCACTGTCTTAAAGCACTTCTTCCTAAGGGCATTTCAGTGTTATAACTTCACCTTTATCGTTAGTTTTTAAGCCAAAATGCGTCCGTTCTCCCTTTTCTGTCGACACACTGTGTCTGTTTGTAAGTACTCCGTGATTGTGCACTACCGAACATGCTCGTCTGTTCGCAAACCAGCAATGTCATGACGTGATGACGACGGGAGTGCAGGGGGGTGGACCGGCACTTTTCAGAGACTGTATAGTACTGAATATGATTCATTAGTATCGGTATACCGTACAACCCTAGCTTGTACTAAAACACGTGCAATCTTGACAGCGCATTCAAAGCTGATGTACCGAATATGATTCATTAGTATCGCGGTGCTATACTAATATCGGTATACCGTACAACTCTCGTTTGAATTTAAGAAAGGAGTAAAAATTGCAGCTGGAAACAAAGAGTCAACAATCCCCAGCTAATTTCAGCCCAGTGAATGAAATGTTTTAAAAGCAGGGAGCTTGTCTACTGCGGAAAGTTCTTTGTCGACTTCTCCGCAGAGAATCTGAAGTAAACTAAACAACATAAAGAAGTTCTTATCACACACCGGTGTATTGTGAAAGGTATTTAGCATCGCCCCTTTCCTGGGTGACTTTAATCTAACCAAGAGTACTTACATTGATTTTTACTTGAGAATGAAAGTTATGTGTCTGCAGGCTAAGCAGGTTATGTCAACTCATTATTAGGATGCCTGTGATGTTGATACTTTAAAGACACTTAGTCAGGCCAAAGGCTTACAGGCTATAATGAAGTGAGTATATGGAGAGGCCACACAGGCCAGTGGGTCTTGTCAGAAGGAGTTGTGGGGAACATTAACGCGTGTATGTTTTGATGCAGAAACTGACCGGCGAAGAGGTCTCCATTGCTGTAGGCCTTGCCACGTCCCTCCTCATCGTTAGGCACGGCCGACACCTGCTTGGCCGAGGTGCAGCCCATGGCCTCACACTGGAAAAGCTCTCCTCATCGCACTCTTACCTGCACATCAACGACAAAAGGGAGATTTGAAGATTAGAAAACTGCTTTAAGTCAGAGCCATGGGTGAGGAGCAAGATGGTGTACTGTATGTTGAGGGAGAATGACGAGAGTGCTGCTAATTGCCCCTTCAGCGTCTGACATGTTCGAAGCTGACACGAGGACATTGTGTACTGTGTTGTGGCTACAGTCAGACTAGCCTTCGTTTGTGCGGCGGCTGCGGACATGACACGCGGCGCCAGGTGTTGAGGGTGTGGCGACCTAATCTCTGTGTCCTGGTACAATAGGGCGCTTAACCACGCTCGCTTTTCATGTTATGTTTGTCCTATTCCAGCTCATTATGAACCTGGAGTGTAAACACTGGATGGATGACAATAATAGCTTACATGATACACTAAACCTGAATTCTGTTCTTAACTGTAACCTTAACTTTGCTCTAACGTGGCATAAAACCTATCTTTAACTATAACGAACCCTAACCTTTGAGGCTTTTCTTTAACCTAGAGCAGGGTGATAAAAAAAAATGATATATACTGCGAAACAGCTTTTCTTCAATAATAATAAGAGACACTTTTGATATTATTAATTTGTCTTTGTTCTAAAAGACGTAAGAAATATCAACACAACATCAGCACAAAGATAATATGTAGCCAATTTTACGAAGAGGTCTCACTCTCTCATGAGATTAGGCTGAGTGAAGTGTGTGATGTTAGTGACCTTAAATAGGGGGAATAAAATGGTAAATGGTTGTACTTGCATAGCGCTTTTCTACCCCTTTTTAAGGAGCCCAAAGCGCTTTGACAGTATTTCCACATCCACCCATTCACACACACATTCACACACTGATGGCGGGAGCTGCCATGCAAGGCGCTAACCAGGACCCATCAGGAGCAAGGGTGAAGTGTCTTGCTCAAGGACACAACGGACGTGACTAGGATGGCAGAAGGTGGGGATTGAACCAGTAACCCTCAGATTGCTGGCACAGCCACTCTCCCAACTTCGCCATGCCGTCCCCCAATAAGACAAAAAATATATCCAATACAAAGTGTATAATGATGAAAATAAACTTAAAGACATGTCAGAAGTGAGTTTCTGGTTTGTATGAGTATGAATGTTATCTGATTTTTAGAGTAGATGGTTCTTGTTTTTGGGGGGCTTAAGCGTAACATCATCTATTGTGCAATCTATAGAGAAATGGGATCACTTCCAAAAATGTTTTACCTAACATATATCATCCGTGCATCAGTACTGTTCTACATGACATATACAATGATGTGTATATCATTTTTAAAATCAGAGCAAGCTTACATGGAGAAGAATATTGTTCTAACCCGTTTCCCTAAATGTATCCAAACCTTAACTTCCATCATAATCTCTAACCCAATTTTTTAACCCCAACACATCAGTTTGAATTCTAATCTTTAACCCTAACCCAATCTTTTAGCCCTAATCAAACTTTTAACCATTTTCTCAAACCCAAACCTTTAACCATAGTCTTAATTCCTTACCCTAACTATTTAAGCCAACTGCAATTCAACCTGAATCTCTAACAATAATCATAACCTTAATGTTTAGCCCAAATATCTATAATCTTAGTTTATAAAACAATATTGCGTTCTTCCAAAATGACTCCAAACGAGCAATTTAGAATTTGAGACTTTAGTGACGTATTTTGCCTTAGTTATGTCAGCGGAGAGGTTTACTTGGAATTGGGGGTTAAATCACCAAAAATGATTCCGCTGCTGCCCACTGCTCCCCTCACCTTCCAGGGGGGTGATCAAGGGTGATGGGTCAAATGCAGAGAATATTTTTGCCACACCTAGTGTGTGTGTGACAATCATTGGTACTTTAACTTAACCTGAAGAGCTTTGCGTGAGTCAGACATTCAGTTGTAGTAAATAAGTTCCTTCTTTTTCTCTATGCTCATGTTATGGGGCAGACTGGCTCGTACATGCACATGCAACCTACGCTGTTGACATTTCTAATATAAAGTAGCGAATAGTTCTAACTTATGTCTGTCATTATAATCAACATGAAAGCGCTAAAAACTACAACTTGGCTGATGGGGCGGAGACGCAGTCGAAGGGGGTTTGGCCAGGAAGAGGACTTCTGCACAAAAATAAGACCACCCACAAAACACACTGCATTCTGAAGAGACAGTCAGACAGTGGCAGTAAAACTAAATTTATGCTAAATGTTATGTAGACCCCAAATAAGTGTTTTAAATGTAGAAAAAAATCATAACATAACCCTTTAAACACCAATTTTCAATCCTACTCTGTAACTTTAACCACTAACCATAACCTCTAACTAACGTTTAACCCGCCCCTAAATTTTAGCCTGAATCCAAAACCATAACTCTGTGTCCCAGTTTGGACATGCAGACTGGTCAGCATCAGCCATTGCCATAAACAGCGGTCAACATTGTCACTACCAAATCCACCAAGGACTGAAACTGATGTGTTCCACATTCAATCACAATACAACCGGAATTAATGTTTTTTATGCATTACAGAAACGACTCACTGGGCCCTTCACTGCTTTTTGTTCCCAGCAGCAGCAGCAACTTAGAATGAAGGAATCTGTCCATGAATCTGTCCGTGGATCAGGTGGAAATTGCACAGGAGATTTCTGACGTGTTGTCACCTGTGGACCTCTGCGTGAGCCTTATCAGTCCATTGCAGGCCTTCCTGGCACACCTACTGCTACAACAAATACACCACTGCCACTCTGGGCGCAACACCCACTCGTAGGGCCTACACAAAGCGGGAAGATATTAACGGCGCAGCGTGACGTGAGCAGAGACGACTCATCATCAACTGTGTGAAACTTAATCGAGACCAGAAAAGCACAGCGAGGGGTCCTTTCCTTAAGGCGCTTATTGAAAAACGAGAGTGGCAGTCAGAAAGGGCCGTTGAAAGACCTCTCATTTGCGCGTATTGAAACATCAATTTGTGAATAGGAAAGCTCTAAAAATAGACACGTGGCGGCCCCGCAGCTTTTGTTGTGAGCGGGGATAATGCTAGCCTGCGTGAATCTGGAAGCCGGCACGCTCTAATTCGGGCTATGCGCGGAGGAGCAACAGGCCAACTATTACCACACAATTCATATGCAATTAGAAATAAATAGCAATAAGGACGTGTCATTAAAACACACATTTTCATGTCTGCATACTAGCTCAGTACAGAGAAAGTTGGAATTTAAGTCAAGCTACTTTTTATGTGGCTTTGAATGACAGGGGTTTAGTCGGTGGCAGATTTTTTTCCATAGCTGTGCTGAGTTCCATCTGCGTACACCTTTTTTTTTTTTTTTTAATGAGAGTGCATACTGGAGCTACTCCCGTCTTTGGTCCAGAGTAAAAAAAAAAAAAAAAAAAAAAAAGTCTAGTCCGCAACATCATATGGACTGTATGAGAAAAATGTATTGAGACATTGGGTCATTAAAGGGTCCCATATGCAGTCATGTTCAAAAGTTTACATACACTTGTAAAGAACATAATGTCATGGCTGCCTTGAGTTTCCCAATATTTCAATAAACTCATATTTTTTGTGATAGAGTGATTGTTGGTCAAAAAATACAATCATGAAGTTTGGTTACAATCGGGCGGAAGGTGGGGTACACCCTGGACAAGTCGCCACCTCATCGCAGGGCCAACACAGATAGACAGACAACATTCACACACTAGGGCCAATTTTAGTGTTGCCAATCAACCTATCCCCAGGTGCATGTCTTTGGAAGTGGGAGGAAGCCGGAGTACCCGGAGGGAACCCACACATTCACGGGGAGAACATGCAAACTCCACACAGAAAGATCCCGAGCCTGGGATCGAACCCAGGACTGCAGGACCTTCGTATTGTGAGGCAGACGCACTAACCCCTCTACCACCGATTATAGCTGAGATAGGCGCCAGCGCCCCCCGCGACTCCAAAAGGGAATAAGCGGTAGAAAATGGATGGATGGATGGAAGTTTGGTTATTTTATGAATTTATTATGGGTCTATGGAAAATGTGACCAAATCTGCTGGGTCAAAAATATACATACAGCAATGTTAATATTTTGTTACATGTCCCTTGGCAAGATTCACTGCAATAAGGCGCTTTTGGTAGCCATCCAAAGGCTTCTGGTTGGATTCTTGACCACTCCGCTTTACAAAATTGGTGCAGTTTCGCTAAATTTGTTGGTTTTCTGACATGGACTAGTTTCTTCAGCATTGTCCACACGTTTAGGTCAGGATTTTGGGAAGGCCATTCCAAAACCTTAATTCTAGCCTGATTTAACCATCTATTTACCACTTTTGACATATGTTTGGGGTCATTGTCCTGTTGGAACACCCAACTGCGCCCAAGACCCAACTTCTGGGCTGATAATTTTAGGTTGTCCTGAAGAATTTGGAGGTAATCCTCCTTTTTCATTGTCCCAATTTCTCTCTGTAAAGCACCAGTTCCATTGGCAGCAAAACTGGCCCAGAGCATAATACTACCACCACCATGCTTGCTGGTACGTATGGTGTTCCTGAGATTAAAGGCCTCGCCTTTTCTCCTCCAAACATATTGCTGGGTATTGTAGCCAAACAGCTCAAATTTTGTTTCATCTGACATCACATGGACAAAGATATGACATTTTTGAGGAAAGTTTATGCACCACTTTTGTCAAGAGGAGTGGTCAAAAATTCAACCAGAAGCTTGTGGATGGCTACCAAAAGTGCCTTATTGCAGTGAAACCTACCAAGGGACATTTAACAAATATTAACATTACTGTACGACGTATACTTTGGACCAAGCAAATTTAGCCACATTTTCAGTAGACCCATAATAAATTCATAAAAGAACCAAACTTCATGAATATTTTTTGTGAACAACAAGTATGGGCTCTAATCACTCTGTCACAAAAAAATAAGAGTTGTAGAAATTATTGGAAACTCAAAACAGCCATGAGAATATTTTCTTTACAAGTGTGTGTAAACTTTTGACTGTATTTCACAGTTTTTCCAAATGTGAGGAAAATGAAAGAAAATATGCAGCACCAGTCTTTGGAAAATACTTTCTACTAGATTATTTGACCATCATGCCCATTCCTAGTAGCGGCCTGACACTTTTGCACAGTACGCTAAATGGTAAAGTCACCAATGTAGCAGAGAAAAAAAATGAAATGTGTTTCAATAGGTCTCCAATGTACTTTTCCAACTTTTGCAATGCGTTGCCTTCATTCATTCTCAAAATGAAACAGCTCAGGTGTAGAAAATTACTTTTTGATTGAACTGCTCACACCTCACACTTTCATCAATATCAAGCAAAAATCCCCCCGAAAGGAAGGAAACTGAGACTTTTCACAGATTCACTGTGGCGACTGCAGCAGGAGTTAAGTCTTGAAAGCGCTGCCACACGCGAGACCACAGTGGGGTGTTGCCCAGTGTTGACTTAACCCGCAGGACAGTTGGACTGCCTTGAAGTGTGTCAATAGGACAAGCCTAGTCAGCAAAGACCCTGACAACAAGCTTCTGTATCATCATCATGAACATCAAATGTTGGAGGGCCTATTTAAGCTGGGAATTTTCCGCAATTTTCTGTGTGAACAGAACAGACACAGAGTTAATGTTTAAACTGCGGACAAGGAACCAAAGGTGGGAAAGCATCTGGAAGGAAGGTAAATGTGGAAACAAGAGGTGTGATGTTAAACAGCAAACCCTTTCTCCTGCCCTGTTGTGTTAAAAGCAATGGTCAAAAAGTACACTTTGTGGCAGGGGTTGTGACTTTGGGGTTTAAAGGGTAAATGGTCAATCAACAAGCTTCGACAGAATTTTGGACAATTTGCATTAGGGATGGAGGATATGGCTTAAAATCTATGTCACGACATACAGTCGTGGTCAAAAGTTTATATACACTTATAAGAAAATGGCTGTCTTGAGTTTCCAATAATTTCTACAACTCTTATTTTTTTGTGATAGAGTAATTGGAGCACATACTTGTTGGTCACAAAAACATTCATGAAGTTGGGTTCTTTTATGAATTCATGATGGGTCTACTGAAAATGTGACCAAATCTGCTGGGTCAAAAGTATACATACAGCAAGGTGTAATATTTGGTTACATGTTCCCTGTCAATTTTGAAACAAAAATTGAGCTGTTTGGCCACAATACCCAGCAATATGTTAGGAGGAGAAAAGGTGAGGCATTTAATCCCAGGAACACCATGTCTACCGTCAAGCATGGTGGTGGTAGTATTATGCTCTGGGCCTGTTTTGCTGCCGATGGAATTGGTGCTTTACAGAGAGTGAATGGGACAATGAAAAAAGAGGACTGGCTTTGCCTTGCTGAAATAAGCAGGGGCGTCCATGAAATAGACGTTGCTTGAATGCCAACATATGTTTGCTCCAAAACCTGTATGTACATTTCAGCATTAATGATGCCTTCACAGATGTGTAAGTTACCCATGCTTAAGCAATAATACACCCCCATACTGTACATCACCATCACAAAAACTGGCTTTTGAACTTTGCGCCTATAACAGTCCGAACGGTCCTTATCCTCTTTGGTCCAGAGGACACAACATCCAAAGGCAAGTCTCACCTTAAAACTCATTTGTACACTCTAGCCTTTAAATAGACTCCCTTTTGAGACCAGTTGATCTGCCGTTTCTTTTCTTTTTCTTCTATGTCCCACTCTCCCTTGTGGAGGGGGTCCGGTCCGATCCGATGGCCATGGATGACGTACTGGCTATCCAGAGTCGGGACCCAGGATGGACCGCTCGTCCAGAGTCGGGACCCAGGATGGACCGCTTGCCTGTGTATCGGCTTGGGACATCCCTGCGCTGCTGATCCGCCTCCGCTTGGGATGGTTTCCTGCTGGCTCCGCTGTGAACGGGACTCTCGCTGCTGTGTTGGATCCGCTTTGGACTGGACTCTCGCGGCTGTGTTGGCTCCATTATGGATTGAACTTTCACAGTATCATGTTAGACCCGTTCGACATCCATTGCTTTCGTCCTCTCCAAGGTTCTCATAGTCATCATTGTCACCGACGTCCCACTGGGTGTGAGTTTTCCTTGCCCTTATGTGGGCCTACCGAGGACGTCGTAGTAGTTTGTGTTGTGGTTTGTGCAGCCCTTTGAGACACTAGTGATTTAGGGCTATATAAGTAAACCATCCATCCATCCATCATCTTCCGCTTATCCGAGGTCGGGTCGCGGGGGCAGCAGCCTAAGCAGGGAAGCCCAGACTTCCCTATCTCCAGCCACTTCGTCTAGCTCTTCCCGGGGGATCCCGAGGCGTTCCCAGGCCAGCCGGGAGACATAGTCTTTCCAACGTGTCCTGGGTCTTCCCCGTGGCCTCCTACCAGCTGGACGTGCCCTAAACACATCCCTAGGGAGGCGTTCGGGTGGCATCCTGACCAGATGCCCGAACCACCTCATCTGGCTCCTCTCGATGTGGAGGAGCAGCGGCTTTACGTTGAGCTCCTCCCGGATGGCAGAGCTTCTCACCCTATCTCTAAGGGAGAGCCCCGCCACCCGGCGGAGGAAACTCATTTCGGCCGCTTGTACCCGTGATCTTATCCTTTCGGTCATGACCCAAAGCTCATGACCATAGGTGAGGATGGGAACGTAGATCGACCGGTAAATTGAGAGCTTTGCCTTCCGGCTCAGCTCCTTCTTCACCACAACGGATCGATACAACGTCCGCATTACTGAAGACGCCGCACCGATCCGCCTGTCGATCTCACGATCCACTCTTCCCCCACTCGTGAACAAGACTCCTAGGTACTTGAACTCCTCCACTTGGGGCAGGGTCTCCTCCCCAACCCGGAGATGGCACTCCACCGTTTTCCGGGCGAGAACCATGGACTCGGACTTGGAGGTGCTGATTCTCATTCCGGTCGCTTCACACTCGGCTGCGAACCGATCCAGTGAGAGCTGAAGATCCCGGCCAGATGAAGCCATCAGGACTACATCATCTGCAAAAAGCAGAGACCTAATCCCGTGGCCACCAAACCGGAACCCCTCAACGCCTTGACTGCGCCTAGAAATTCTGTCCATAAAAGTTATGAACAGAATCGGTGACAAAGGACAGCCTTGGCGGAGTCCAACCTTCACTGGAAACGTGTCCGACTTACTGCCAGCAATGCGGACCAAGCTCTGACACTGATCATACAGGGAGCGGACTGCCACAATAAGACATTCCGATACCCCATACTCTCTGAGCACTCCCCACAGGACTTCCCGAGGGACACGGTCGAATGCCTTCTCCAAGTCCACAAAGCACATGTAGACTGGTTGGGCAAACTCCCATGCACCCTCAAGAACCCTGCCGAGAGTATAGAGCTGGTCCACAGTTCCACGACCAGGACGAAAACCACACTGTTCCTCCTGAATCCGAGGTTCGACTATCCGGCGAAGCCTCCTCTCCAGTACACCTGAATAAACCTTACCGGGAAGGCTGAGGAGTGTGATCCCACGATAGTTGGAACACACCCTCCGGTCCCCCTTCTTAAAGAGAGGGACCACCACCCCGGTCTGCCAATCCAGAGGTACCGCCCCCGATGTCCACGCGATGCTGCAGAGTCTTGTCAACCAAGACAGCCCCACAGCATCCAGAGCCTTAAGGAACTCCGGGCGGATCTCATCCACCCCCGGGGCCTTGCCGCCGAGGAGCTTAATATAAGTAAACATTGATTGATATTTTGGGTCGATATTGCCAATGGCAACACTGTGCAAGATTCAAGATGACTTACAGTAGGCTTCAGACAATACATGGGAGACGAACACGGACGGGTAAATACCGACTCTGCTGTTTAAATTCACCATAGCAGGAATAGTCTCCAAAGCAAAGCCTTATTTAGAGCTGAAAAGTCATGTCGTGAACCGTGATGTCATCAAATAATTGTCTGAAACACCAAGCAGCACAAAAACAAAAACAAGCCAAAGCCGGAAAATCCTTCTAGGCCGGCAAATGCATATAGCCACAAAAATGGAATGGGCTTGCCCTGGTCTTGCCTACGTGGACTTTTGGTGGTTACGTAGTCTTGTGGCTTGTGTGAACAAGCTTCTTTTAAAAGTTGGTTTGTCCAAGGAGGAACTACTGCAGAGAGAAAGCGAAGAGAGAAAGGGAGAGAAGGCTGCCGGCTTGCATAAACAGGAGTCACGCAAACAGGCTGAGCAGTGTGCGAGCGGGCTTGGTCCTCCGACGGGAGAGGCAAGCCACCGCAGAGCCTGAAAAACGAGCTGAGCCAAAAGCGAACAAGAGTGAGAACGCAACCAGGAAGTGTCAGCGGGAGGAAGACACGTCTTCTCCGTGCGCCTTTCGATGCCAAATCATTTCTGACTGACTGACTCAGCTTCCTGATTTACAGGGGTGGGGGGGTTGTGATTTAAGTCTCCTTCTTCCCTTTTCACACAAAGAGGGTTCATCACACAGTCTGATATGTCAACAAGTGGGAAAAACTGAAGACACTTCACATTAGGTTATGCAAGAGCAAAAACATTGCGTGACATTAAACTGGACTGATCGGACATAAAGTTAAAGTTAAAGTACCCATGATTGTCACACAAATACTAGGTGTGGCGAAATTATTCTCTGCATTTGACCCATCACCCATGATCACCCCCTGGGAGGTGAGAGGAGCAGTGAGCAGCAGCGGTGGCCGCGCCCGGGAATCATTTTTGGTGATTTAACCCGCAATCCCAACCCTTGATGCTGAGTGCCAAGCAGTGAGGTAATGGGTCCCATTTTTATAGTCTTTGAACTCACAACCTACCGATCTAAAAACAGTATAGTTTGCCATTAAATCAACCCAGTTAATTTCATTAACACTTTTTTCAAGTAAACCATTTTGTGCCGCAGGGCGCAGCATTTTTGGAGAGGCGGAACCCTCCACCCTCCTCACTTAATGTGCAGTACAGTACACTACTCGTCAGCGTGTGGGCCTTTTCTGGGTTTTTCACCTCTTGACAATTTTTGCAAACTGAATATTCTCAAATATATATATACATGTCAAATGTTCATTAATGTGTGTTGTCCCTTTTAAAGCGTATGAATAAGTAGGGAATCACTGTTGAGTGAAAAAAAAGGACTATTTGCGAGGGGTACAATTATATCAATCAACAAAAATCAACAAAGCAGGTCTCTTACCCCCTCGTCTGCTCATTTCTAATCATCTCCTCCTTTGCCGATGTTAATGTAAGTGAATTTAATTTTTTTTAAACGTTCATTATTGTCACAGTAGGGTTGCTACTGAGATCGGTTGGTTGTGAGTTCAAACCTTGGCCAAGTCATACCAAAGACTATAAAAATGGGACCCATTGCCTCGCTGCTTGGCACTCAGCATTAAGGGTTCGAATTGGGGGTTAAAGCACCAAAAATTATTCCCACTGCTCCTCTCACCTCCAAGATGGTGATCAAGGGTGATGGGTCAAATGCAGAGAATAATTTCACCACACCTAGTGTGTGTGTGACAATCATTGGTACTTTAACTTTAAAATCAAGGATGTTTGTGATTTCTGACTGTTTGTGAGGGCATCAAAGAGACTTCTGTGTGTGTGCATGTGTCGGCAAGGCAGCACATACTGGAAAGCAGCTTGCCGTTGCTCTTTTGGCTTGATGATTAAGAGAAAGTTAATCCATCACCCCTTGTTATGTGTGTTTGATAAACAGTACTGTATAGCACTTTATAATGTGATCAATCAGAATCAAGTGTACAAACCTTGACTAAAATATGGACTTTTGTTGAGGCTGGAACCCATTATTCATATTTACATTGTTTCCTATGAAGAAATTTGCTTCATTCCACCAACTGATTTACAAAACATGTTCAAGAACCAGTCTAATTTGTAAATGGAGGTTCCACTGTATCACATTTCTAAGCATTCCACATGGAATGCACAAGCAGTTTTACATCCCGAATCCACAAGCCAGTTACAAACTACAATAGTGCCTCAATTGGTTCCATGACCAAGCTCGTACCTCAAAACACTCACATTTGAAATCAGCGGTGGCCATTAAAATTAATTAAAAACAATTCAGTCCGTGCTTGGTTCCCCCAAAACAGCACAATTTTAACATGTAACATCCACCCATCCATTTTCTACCGCTTATCCCTTTTTGGGGTCGCGGGTGCTGCTGGAGCCTATCTCAGCTGCATTCGGGTGGAAGGCAGGGTACATCCTGGACAAGTCGCCACCTCATCGCTGGGCCAACACAGATAGACAGACAACATTCACACACACACTAGGGCCAATTTAGTGTTGCCAATCAACCTATCCCCAGGTGCATATTTGTGGCGGTGGGAGGAAGCCGGAGTACCCGGAGGGAACCCACGCAGTCACGGGGAGAACATGCAAACTCCCATGTAACATGCCTTCTAAAAAAATGTTTTTAAAAATGATCGGATAAGAATGTGCTAAAAACAACAACAGTAGTGTTATGAAATAATGTAATTATGCACAGCATAGAACTTGAGAAGTGGACATCTGCAGGCGTCTACTATGGGCAGCATTTCTGTCGTGTGATAATAGGAATTGTTAATGTTTACGTTGCACAAAACGGACGGGAAGTCATAGTTTATGGCAAGCGACA
Organism: Nerophis ophidion; assembly: GCF_033978795.1. Lineage (NCBI taxonomy): Eukaryota > Metazoa > Chordata > Actinopteri > Syngnathiformes > Syngnathidae > Nerophis > Nerophis ophidion. Next base: position 27,104,728 of record NC_084636.1, on the reverse strand, counting down.
TGTACATCTGTGCACCAAGGGTAATGCTTGATCGAAACACGTCAGGCCCACCATCTGCAGCTTCTCCATATTTTCAAGGACAAATGTCCGTCGCTTGGACGTTACCACATACTAGGGCTGCGAATCCTTGGGTGTCCCACGATTTGATATCGATTCTTGGGGGTCGCGATTCAATTATATATTGATTTTTTTCGATTCACCGCGATTCTCGATTCCAAAACGATATTTTTTCGATTCAAAACGATTCTGTATTCATTCAATCCATAGGATTTCAGCAGGATCTACCCCAGTCTGCTGACATGCTAGCCGAGTTGTAGATTTTTTTTTAAAAAGCTTTTATAATTGTAAAGGACAATGTTTTATCAACCGATTGCAATAATGTAAATTTGTTTTAACTATTAAACGAACCAAAAATACGACTTATTTTATCTTTGTGCAAACATTGGACACAGTGTGTTGTCAAGCTTATGAGATGCGATGCAAGTGTAAGCCACTGTGACACCAGTGTTTTTTTGTTTTTTTTTATAAATGTCTAATGATAATGTCAACGAGGGATTTTTAATCACTGCTATGCTGAAATTATAACTAATATTGATACTGTTGTTGATAATATTCATTTTTGTTTCACTACTTTTGGTTTGTTCTGTGTCGTGTTTGTGTCTCCTCTCAATTTCTCTCTTTATTGGAGTTCTGAGTGTTGCTGGGTCAGGTTTGGTTTTGGAATTGGATTGCATTGTTATGGTATTGCTGTGTATTGTTTTGTTGGTTTGATTAAAAAATATATATATAAAAAAAAATTGATTTAAAAAAAAAAAGAGAATCGATTCTGAATCGCACAACGTGAGAATCGCGATTCGTATTCGAATCGATTTTTTCCCACACCTTTACCACATACCATTGAAAACGTTATTTGTTTTGCAAACAGAGTTTTGCGTTTGGTGAGCTTTGGCCTCAAAGTAGAAATTTTGTTTCTGTCTCATGTCAATTTTGTTGTATTAAAATCTCAACAATCGCGATGCTAATTTCTGTTAGGCTGTCAAAAGGATCATCCTTTTAATGTTTGCATTAAGCTGGAGGCATAAGTGCGGAACTTGGTCGTAAGTGCCTGCATTGCTTATACCAAGCTGTATTTAATTCACATTTACATTTGATTTTTATTAAGGATCCACATTAGCTGGTTGCCACAACAACCCACTAGTCTTCCTGGGGTCCACAAACTCAATTCAATTACAAGTAAAAACATATAATTATAACTACACGATACAGAAACAAATAAATATCAAGCAAATCAGCAAACTATTTATTTATTTATTTATTTATTGGCATTTGATTTAATTAATTGATTTCATATGATTCATACATGAATGTGCACTTTATGTGTATATTAGGGTTGTCCCGATACCAATATTTTAGTACCGGTACCAGAATGTATTTTGACACTTTTCCAAATTAAAGGGGACCACAAAAAAACGGCATTATTTGCTTTATTTTAACAAAAAGTCTTACGGTACATTAAACATATGTTTCTAATTGCAATCCAGGAACAATTGTATCCTTAAATAAAATAGTGAATATACGAGACAACTTTTCTTTTATTGGTAAGTAAGCAAACAAATGCTCCTAATTAGACATATTGTGTCATTTATCATTCTATTATTTTGTCAAAATTATGAAGGACGAGCGGTAGAAAATTAAATATTAATCTAATCTACTTGTTCATTTACTGGTAATATCTGCTTACGTTCTGTTTTACATGTTCCATCTACACTTGTGTTAATATGAAATAAACACTTTTTATTCTGTTGTTTAAAAGGTTTACATTAGTTTTGGATGATACCAAGTAGATACATTTCTGAGTTTATAAACATACATTTTTTAAAAATTTAAACAATATTGTGATGCTAAAAAATAGAGGTAATCATAGTAATATCCACTAGATACGCTCTTGTACCTGGTATCATTACAGTGGATGTCAGGTGGAGATCCACCCATGGCATTTGTTTACATTGTGAAGCGCCAGCTTGTTAGCAGTGACGCCAATGAGCTATTGTATCCTCCTACGGTGAGTAATGAAACATGTTTTGCTATTCCTCGTCCTGCGGGGATGATACTCGTGAGAAACATACTTTGTCGCCCTGGAGGCGAAGATTAGTGATTTAGAAGTAGCTAAAACACTGCAGACTGCGGATGGACATTCGTCGCTAGCTCGTTCGTCATGTTTTAAATTTAGCACCTCTTGTAGAGACGCCTTTTAGTGTTATAGCTTCAACTTTATCGTTAGTTTTTAAATCAAAATGCGCCCACTCGCTCTTTTCTGTCCACACACCGTGTCTGCCTGAAAGTACTCCATGATTGTGCGTTGCCGATCATGCTTCTCTCACGGACATTGACTATGGCGCGCAGTCATGCCAGTTAAAAAAAATGTTTATTAAAAAATGTAATGGGAACCAGTACTTCTTAGAGGCGGTATGCTACCATTTATGATTCTTTACTAGTACCGGTATACCGTACAACCCTAGTGTACATTGTTTTCATTATGGGGACTATCAATACACATACTTAATAAATAGAACTATAACATCCATCCATCCATCCATCCATTTTCTACCGCTTATTCCCTTTCGGGGTCGCGGGGGGCGCTGGCGCCTATCTCAGCTACAATCGGGCGGAAGGTGGGGTACACCCTGGACAAGTCGCCACCTCATATCAAGGCCAACACAGATGGACAGACAACATTCACACTCACATTCACACACTAGGGCCAATTTAGTGTTGCCAATCAACCTATCCCCAGGTGCATGTCTTTGGAAGTGGGAGGAAGCCGGAGTACCCGGAGGGAACCCACGCATTCACGGGGAGAACATGCAAACTCCACACAGAAAGATACCGAGCCTGGATTTGAACCCAAGACTGCAGGAACTTCGTATTGTGAGGCAGACGCACTAACCCCTCTTCCACCGTGAAGCCCTGTATACACACATATATACAGAACTATAACGTATCAAGAAAAATATGTGTTCATACTAATAACACATATTTGTCTGAAAATGAATGTACAGCTTTTTTTAGCCTTTTTAAAAATGCATTTGTCATAGCTAATTATGCAAATCATATGATGACATCATCTTGACCACTTGCCAGTCATACCCCTGCCGCCACAAAGAGATAGTCAAGGGTTTTTCCCCTTATAATATTCTCTTCGTTCTTTACATTGCCTTCTCAGTGGAGCCCTTGCACGCCTTAGCGCAGGGGCGCTTAAAGTGCGGTCCGGGGGCCATTTGCGGCCCGCCACACTTTCTGGAAATGCTATTGCAAAAATAAAAAAAGAACACTTAAAAAAAGGGAAATGAGGTGAAATCTTATGAGAAAAATCTGCAATGTTGACATAAAGCTGCCATGCAGGCTGTTTTTCTTTCTTTTGTCTTTCTTTATTTTTCTTTTTTTGCCATTGCTCAAAAAAAAAGGACAAAAAAATCTATGCTATAATTAATTATTTTCAAGGCTCCAATTACTTTAAGTATTTCACTTTAAGATGCATTGTGTTGTAAATATTGCACATATTGTGCGGTTACCATATAAAAACATCAACGTTTTGTTTGACAAAAGAGCATAAAACAAATTAAATAATAGTTGAAAACGTAAATTCGATAGATTTTGATCCTGTAACTTGTCTTGTGTTGAAAGTAAAAGAAAAAACAAATAAAATTGTATCACTTTATGAGTGGGGCACCCTTTGAATCCCAAATATATTTAATGGTATTTTATTTATCTTTAATCAATGGTGTCCTGCATCATTGATCTTTTAGGGCTTTAATTACTAAATACTGCATATTTCAGTTTTACTATAAAAAAAAAAAGCAGTTGTTCACAAAAAAGACATAATACCTTTTTTTGTATTACTTTATATCAACTTGAAGTTTATATTAGGGATGTATTGTAAGCGTTTAATACAAAATTATATTTTAATGGCAGAGACCCTTTACTTTACCTTAAAAGGTAAAATAAAAAAATAAAAAAATCCATACATTTTGTTCTGGTTTGAAAATGACAAAATATCAAAATGGCCCCCGCACGCTTTAAATTTTTCCACGTGCGGCCCTCAGTGGAAAAAGTTTGGACACCCCTGCCTTAGCGCGTACCGAATTTTTAAGTATTAAAACACCCAGGTCGAGAATAGTGTTTTTCTTTTACCAGTGGAAGAAAAACACATGGAGAAAGGCAAGGAAGAAATATGTGATGACGCTCTAACAAGATGACAGGAGATGATGGGTTAGCTGAGGAAAAACAAGAGATTTAATTAATCAAAATGACGTCTCGGTCCAAACAACCTTGCGCGCCGTTGACAAATCATTTCTGCTCCAGACATCGTGACCTGAATTGCCCTGGAAAAAAAAAAACTGTTTGTCACAAACAGCAATAATGATGGCTGCATTATGTCGTGACAATGAGCCAAGAAGGCACGAGGGCCCTGAGGAGAGCTAAATGGAATCCAGCTAGAGGGCCTGACAGCGGTCCTAAGATATCTTACTGATAGCCATCATGGGGAAAACAGCTGACACCGAATCAATCTTGTGTTTGAGTTGAAACAAGGTCATATGATGCAGGAACAAACACAGGTAAACAGCTGTCTGTGCTGTCAGGGTTTAAGACTGCTACCTGAAAGCTGGTAGAGAGTGAGGCTGGGTTCACACTTGTTAGGTTTGGGGCTATTAAAACAACAAACAAAAAAAAGGGTACTTTTGGTCAAGCGTGAACACAATTGACCAAATCCTGGTGTGCACCAAACAAGCAGACCGAGACCGCCCGCTTGAAAGGGAACTGATGTGCGCTGGTGTTGTCTCGATACTAATATTTTGGTACTGGTACTTTGATACTTTTCTAAATAAAGGGGACCACAACATTTTTTTTAATTTTGGCTTTATTTTAAAACATTTTAGTGTACATTAAACATATGTTTCTTATTGCAAGTTTGTCCTTAATTAAAATAGTGAACATACTAGACAACTTGTGTTTTAGTAGTATGTAAACAAACAAAGGCTTCTAATTTAGTCTGCTGACATATGCAGTAACATATTGTGTCATTTTCCATTCTATTATTTCGTCAAAATTATGAGGGACAAACTGTAAAGATGTAATATTAATCTACTTGTTCATTTTGTTATGGTCCGCTGCCCGGATCATATCATATTCTGGTTTTGTTCAGTTTTTGTACTGTATTCTGTTGGTGTTTGACTTCCTTAGTTCCTGGTTTGTTCTGTTACCATAGTGACGCAATTGTTTTCACCTGTCACTTGCTCCTGACTCGCACCTGTGGTTACTGATTGCTGCCCTGATTTAAGCCTGCCTCCTTTGTTCTCTCGTTCTCGCTTCCTAGGTTTTGTTCCATGCAACAAGTGAAAACGCTCATTCCCGACTCTGGTAAACCTGTTTTGTTCTTGCTAGCTTCCACGCTATGCTTCTGTGTTTTCTAGCTCCTGGTGCAAGTTTTTCTGTTCTTAGTCTGTTTTTAGTGTTACTAAATCAGCATTTCTTACCTTACGCTGTGTCCGAGCCCAAACGCCAGCGAACCGTCACACATTTACTGTTAATATCTGCTTACTTTCTCTTAACGTGTCCTATGTACACTCGTGGTAAAACGTAATAATCACTTATTCTTCTGTTGTTGGATACTTTCCATTAGTTTTGGATGATACCACAAATTTGAGTATCAATCCGATACCAAGTAGTTACAGGATCCTACATTGGTCATATTCAAAGTCCTCATGTGTCCAGGGACATATTTCCTGAGTTTATAAACATAACATATATTTTAAAAAAACGAAAGAAGATGTGATGCCTAAAAATATTTTCAATCATAGTAGTATCGACCAGCTACGCTCCTGTACTTGATATCATTACAGTGGATGTTAGGTGTAGATCCACCAATGGCATTTGTTTACATTTTGACGCTGGTGAGCTACAGTGTGTAGTGAAGCATGTTTAGCTATTCCGAGTCCTGCAGGGATGATGCTTGCAGGAAACTTACTTTATTTGTCGCCCTGGAGGTGATGATTAGTGATTTAGAAGTAGCTAGAACACTGCCGACTGAGGCTGGACATTAGCTGATAGCTAGCTAGCCATGTCTTAAAACACCTCTTCCTGAGGGCGTATGAAGAAACTAGAATACAAAACACGTTTTCAGTTATTTCTCCTATTTTTGTTAAGAACATAACTCCACATGTGTTCATTCATAGTTTTGATGCCTTCAGTGACAACGTAAAATAGTCAGGAAAATAAAGAAAACACATTGAATGAGAAGGTGTGTCCAAACATTTGGCCTGTACTGTATTTAACCTTTATTATCTTTTGTAAGGAAATCAAGAACATAATCTCATTTGGAATGCCGAGCTAGCCAGGAGGCAGCATTTTCATGACAGAGATGTTGAACTGTGATGATAATCTCTCATTGACCAACGAAAGCTTTTGAAATGGATCACTCTCAAATGTTTACAAATGCTTTTAACGTGCAGGGGGGAAATGTGTTGTAACATAAATGAATATTTATGATCGAACAACATGGCATTCAGCTTAGTCTGGTCAGAGAGGTGATCGAGAACCCGATGGTCACTCTGTCAGAGCTACAGAGAGTGGACACACTCCCTTCCTACTAATTCTAAGTCAAAGCTAAGTGCTATCCATCTATATGTGTGCTCATAATTATTTTACAGCTTTCTTTAGCCCCTCTCTAACACATTTAGTAGTCGTATCAAGTTTATAATGCACTCCCGCTCTTAATTTCACAGCTACATTTTCAGCTAGCTAGCTGCTAGGCTAGCGAAGGTAAGCTAGTCCCGGTCCGAAGCCCCCTCGCTCCAAACACAGCAAGAACTCAACTCAGTGAAAGAAAATAACTTAAGTATGGCTTCCCATTCCTCATGCATCCTTCTCATGGATAGGTTGGCCCAGCTCGAGAGCCGTTTCCGCCAGTTAGAGCGGAGTAATGGGTTAGAGTGTCCACCCTGAGATCGGTAGGTTTAGTTTAGTTTATTAAGGATCCCCATTAGTCTACACCCCAGTAGAGACTATTCTTCCTGGGGTCCAGGCAAAAAACATCACACAACCACAGAACAAACGATTAAAATGCAGTACAACATGATCCAATAATAAATTGTCATAATACAAAAATAGCAACAAAGAACCAAAAAATACTAATAAATGTTACATAATAATTTTCATACCAAAGATAAAAATAGCAATATAAAAATAGATATACTGTATACATTTTTGCAAAAATAAAACAAAGAACCAATGGCTTAAAATATACACAGTGTACCAAAGACAAACAATAAGTGACGAAAAAGTATCATCCATCCATTTTCTGCTGCTTATCCCATAATCAATAAAATACTCAATAGTCAATAAAAACAGTCATGACATTAGGTACAATTTAGAATAATCTCTTTACGCAATACTTCTCCTTTTAGTCTATTCTTAAAGCCCACTATGCTGGTGATTGATAGGAGATATTGTGGAAGTCTATTCCAGTAAGTGATTGCCCGATACATTACAGTCTTTTTCAAAACATCACTTTTGGGTTTAAGACGGGTGAGAGCACCTCTTTGGGCTAGCCTGGTACTGTAGTTGTGACTGTCACTGGCAAGCAACATCTGAGAATACAGTCATACCAAAGACTATAAAAATATGACTCATTAGCTCCCTGCTTGGAACTCGGCATTAAGGGTTGAAATTGGGGGTTGAATCACCAAAATTATTCCCGGGCGTGACCACCGCTGCTGCTCACTGCTCCCCTCACTAGTCCTACACCCCAGTTTAACTGCCACCACACCTTAGTTCTAGGCGACTCCATCACCCAGAACATACATCTTAGTAAACTAGCCACAATTAAGTGTCTTCACAGAGCCCGAGCACACGACTTTGACGCTAATCTTAGGGAGTTGACTCGCAACAGGCCGAAATAACATGAACCACAGGCTCATTGCACCACTAGCTACTCGAACATAGTTGAAGGCATCAGCTTCAATATCACTATGATGAGACAGTCAAAGATAAACATAGTTGTATGCACCGGCTTCTATATCACTATGATGAGACAGTCAAAGATAACAGACATAGTTGTATGCACCGGCTTCAATATCACTATGATGAGACAGTCAAAGATAACAGACATAGTTGTATGCACCGGCTTCAATATCACTATGATGAGACAGTCAAAGATAACAAACATAGTTGTATGCACCGGCTTCTATATCACTATGATGAGACAGTCAAAGATAACAAACATAGTTGTATGCACCGGCTTCTATATCACTATGATGAGACAGTCAAAGATAACAGACATAGTTGTATGCATCGGCTTCAATATCACTATGATGAGACAGTCAAAAGTAACTAAAGGACCCGTTTACACTGCGCACCACATCAGATTTTTTTTGCCCTCCAGTGACATTCATCTGGGTTTTTTTTTGCCAGTCTACGTTTACACTGCAGGCCAAAGTGGCACGAATCAGATTTTTTGGAGCTCTGACTTTTTTTAGCTGACTATTTACACTGCAAGTAAAATGTGTATTTTATCAGACTCCAGTATAAACGCACACAGGCCCCAATGTGGCCTCTACGTCACTTGCGTGCGCACTTCTAAAAAATAAAAAAAAGTCACAACACCTTAAAAATGTGTGTTTTTTAAATGAAAGGAAATTAAAGTAATATAATGTACGAATGGATGTATATAGTGTAATATGTTTAGTAGGGCCCTGAGATCGGTAGGTCGTGAGTTCAAACCCCGGCCGAGTCATACCAAAGACTATAAAAATGGGACCAATTACCTCCCTGTTGGCACTCAGCATCAAGGGTTGGAATTAGGGGTAAATCTCCAAAATTATTTCAGAGCGCGACCACCGCTGCTGCTCACTGCTCCCCTCACCTCCCAGGGGGGGAAAAAGGGGATGGGTCAAATGTAGAGAGTAATTTCACAACACCTGGGGTGTGTGTGATAATCAGTGGTACTTTAACTTTAACTTAGTCTTTTAATGGCATTTAAGTAGAGGAGACATGGACATCAGCTTTATTTTTAAACTCGCATGTAAGCAAATGCGCCGCAGCGTCAATTTCAGTCCTTCAACAATTGTTATATCTTTGGAATCAAAATATATATTCATATTACATATAACCTATTATTTGCACACTAATAAGTGATGCACCGAAAATTTGGTCGTCTTCAATAAAAAACGAAACCGGATGTTGTGATAAAAAAATCAATTTCCACTGGCGACTGCATCTTTCCGGCGCACACGACTAACGTAGCTCACCCAAAGTTGATGGGGGAAAAAAAATCACATTCAGATCGCATTGCGTTTAGACTGCAGTCACATTTGAAAAGATCAGATTCCAATCGGATTCAGGACTACCTCCTGATGTGGCCTGAATCTGATGCCAAAAGATCGTATTAGAAGCACTTTGGAGCGTTTAGACTGGGGAAAAAAAAAAAAAATCAGAACTGTGTCACTTGAGGGCAAAAAAAAATCTAATTTGGTGTGCAGTGTAAACGGCGTTGAAACGCTCCAAAAGTCGCTAACCCAACAAGGGACTTTTCCCAGTAGCTCCACCCAGGTGGCTGATGACTTTATGCAATTATTTTCTGAGAAAATGTAATTAATTAGAAAGGAGATTATTAGATAACACTTCCCAGATACGGATGTATGTACGACGGATAACGCGCTCCAAAATGATCTCTTTCTTTTTAAAGAAATAACATTAAAGCAACTCATGTGACTCGTAAATAGGACAAAACAAACATAATATTTACTTGACCTATTTGTTTGTAATATCAGGACCATCAGTGCTAAAAATTAGTAACTTATCCCTTTTATGTGGTACTGTTCCCCTAGCATTAAAAACAGAGAATATTCATACTCCTCTCAAAAGACTTAACCTCGACTATAACCTCCTATCAAACTACCAGCCTGTGTCAAACTTTCCCTTTAAAATCCTCCCAAAAAATTTTGCACAGCATGTAAATGAACACTTGGCATCTAACAATCTCTGTAAACCCTTTCAGTCCAGTTTCGGGGCGAATCACACTACTGAGACAGCCCTCGCAAAAGTGACTAATGATCTATGATGCTAATGCATGTTGCTGCTACTTGATCTCAGCACTGCTTTCGATACCGTTGATCATAACATTGTATTAGAACGTATCAAAACTCCTATCAGTATGTCAGACTTAGCCTTTTCTTGGTTTAACTTAGGGCTGGGCGATATGGACCAAAACTGATACCGCGGTATTTTTTGTCTGAATGGTGGTATACGGTATACACTGGTATCTTTAAAAAACGTGTAAAGTGTGTAAGGTTGCCTAAGTGTCTTATGGATAGATAACCAGTGTAGACAGTACTCAAATTATTTTTCTTGTAAAACGTAATGTGTTGTTTATTCTTATAGAGCAGGGGTCGGCAACCCGCGGCTCCGAAGCCGCATGCGGCTCTTTGGTCACTCTAATTGCCGGCCCCCCGATTATCCCGAGAAACTGCCGGAGTTTTGATGCCTCTCTCCGAAATCACCCGGGGCCAACATTCTCCAAATTTCACCTAGTCGATAATACTGAGGACGTGCCCTGATGGCAATGCCCTTACAGTCCTCTAAAACTTGTCGTCGCGCCCGATTTTACACAATGCTATCTGCATACTAGCCGGTCACTTGCAGAATGCAGCCTCTGATGATACACAAAAGTGAATGCAAGGCATACTTGGTCAACAGCCATACAGGTTGCACTGAGAGTTGTGATATAAACAACTTTAACACTCTTACTAATATGCGCCACACTGTGAACCCACACCAAATGAGAATGACAAACACATTTCGGGAGAACATCCGCATTGTAACACAACATAAACACAACATAACAAACACCCAGAATCCCATGTATCCCTAACTATTCCGGGCTACATTATACACCCCAGCTAGCATTAAACACCCCACCCCCAAACCCGCCCACCTCAACCGATGCACGGAGTTTGGGGGGGTGGGGGGACTTGGTGCTAGCGGGGGTGTATAATGTAGCCCGGAAGAGTTAGGGATGCATGGGATTCTGGGTATTTGTTCTGTTGTGTTACAGTGAGGATGTTCTCAGGAAATGTGTTTGTCATTCTTTTTTGGTGTGGGTTCACAGTGTGGCGCATATTAGTATGAGTGTTTAGGTTGTTTGTATCACAACTCTCAGTGTAACCTGTATGGCTGTTGAATAAGTATGCGTTGGAGTCGTTTAAGTGTGTCTATGGAAGCCACATGCGGCTTGTGGCTGGGCTGTGCTAGATATTTGTACATGTTGTAGAGGGCGGTAAAGGCAGCGCCTTCATAGCACGCCCGTATAAATGCTGTTAGGACAAATATCAGCAGACATACGCGAGAATAGTCGCTCTGAAATTAGGGAGACTCCCGGAAATTTTGGGAGGGTTGGCAAGCGTGATGCTGTCAAGCGGCATTAATTTAAAACTTGCGGGCCGCACTAACATTAAATATTCATATTGAGATGCGGGCCGCGTGTCTGAGACCCCTGGTTAATACATAGCACAAAGCAAAAAAAGAGTCTGTATGCAGTGTTATTTCATTTTAAATTTCAAAAGACTTTTGTGGCTCACATTGTTTACTTTATTTTGTGAAACGGGTCAAAATGGCTCTTTGGGTGGTAAAGGTTGCCGACCCCTGTTAAAGAGCAATTAGTTAGCAGTTACTACGTCAACGCAGTTTTTGTTCATTTTGTCCATTAACGTTAGGTTTACAGGCTCACGCTTGTGCACGGGGAAAGAGCTTCTTGTCGCTCACTGCGGTGAAAGCCGCTGGCTATTAAATATAAAACTACTTTTCAGCCACCCAGCCGCTATACTACAGTAGCTTAGTCTGCACAGGCTATAGGGAGAGGCACCTTTAAAGTACCAGTAGAGTGGGAAAAACAAGTTGCCTCTATATTGAAGCCATTATCATGTATGTCTGATTTATGACACCAAAAGACTTCCAAAGCTTTGCAAATAAATAGATATGATCAAAATAGTATTTATCTCACAGAGATTCCTGAGCCATTTTGAGAGATAATGAGGAAGCCAGAACTATAAGATCCCTTCCCAATCAACAACAATGCTAATCAAGCAGACTTTGTAAGAGACAACAACAATTACTTCGCGAAAAATTATGATCCAGGACAATATATTTTTGAGCATGAACACAAAGAGGAAGAGCAATACGTTTTAGAAAGCTGACTGCTACCCGGATGCAGTTTCATTGTGACACTAGCATCCGCAGCATTGCTAGGTGCTAAACATATGAACTAAGGCTGGGCAATATTGGCTTTTATTGATATCACGATATTTTTATGCCATATTGCGATATACAATATAAATTACGATATTTTGCCTTGGCCTTGAATGAACACTTGATGCATATAATCACAGCAGTATGATTGTTCTACATTCTTCTTCATACTGCATTAATATATGCTCATTTTAAACTTTCATGCAGAGAGGGAAATCACAACTAAGTAAATTGACCAAAACTGAATTTATTAAATAGGGAATAAGCGGTAGAAAATGGATGGATGGATGAATTTATTAAATACTCTTCATTCTCTCACGGGTGACTTTTTAAATGAAGTAACAAATTAATAGTGTTGCTACCTTTTTGTAGTAACACTTCTGCTGCATACTTTGCATTGATTGATTGATTGATTGATACTTTTTTTAGTAGATTGCACAGTACAGTACATATTCCGTACAATTGACCACTAAATGGTAACACCCGAATAAGTTTTTCAACTTGTTTAAGTCGGGGTCCACGTTAATCAATTCATGGTACAAATATATACTATCTGCATAATACAGTCATCACACAGGTTAATCATCATAGTATATACATTGAACATCATATTACTGTTGACTGCTGAATATCTTCCCACTTGAAGCCAAACCACCGCCGGATGATGGATTCCCTGCTCTTTATGTTGGGCATTTATTGTTCTTCCTCCATTTGGGATAAGTTTCGCACCATCTCTCTCTTGTATTGTCACAAGCTCCGCTCGCTCGACCTGGCTCAGCTAACGTTAGCCATGCTGCTACCTCTCTGATCGGCGAGAGCTATGACGCTAGACCCGCGAGAGTATGTAACGTATTTAAGAAGGCCGGCTTGTTTTCCGTATCCGTCACAATGAGAGACGAGGAGGATTGAGAAACGCCTGTTGTGTAATGCCTGCAGCTAAATGCAACTCGACCTGCCTCAGCTAACGTTAGCGAGGGAGAGCATATGACGCTAGACGCGCGACAGTATGTGACGTATGTAAGAAGGCCGGCTTATTTTACGTCTCTGTGAGAAGGACAGACGAGAAGGAGTGAGACACGCCAGTAATGTAATGCACGCAGCATGTGAGAACATATAATCGAATATTACGATATACGATATAGTCATTTTCTATATCGCACAGAGCCCTAATAGGAACTAACCATATTAAACCATAATGAAACGAACAATGTAATATTTCCACTCTCGCTAGGATGTCGACAGACATCGCGATATGGCCTAAAAATATCGCGATATTAAAAAAAGGCCGTATCGCCCATCCCTATTTCAAAACCTTGAAATGAAAATAAAAGTCATACCAATTTATAAGACTGGAGACAAACACTTGACCTGTTTATTTACTTCCACAATTTTCTAAAATCGCAGGGCCAATACAGATAGACAGACAACATTCACACTCCTATTCACACACTAAGGCCAATTTAGCGTCGCCAGTCAATCAATCCCCAGGTGCACATCTTTGGAGGTGGGAGGAAGCCGGAGTACCCAGAGGGAACCCACGCACTCACGGGGAGAACATGCAAACTCCACACGGAAAGACCCCGATCCCTGGGATCGAACCCAGGACCTTCAGATTGTGAGGTACATGCACTAACCTTGTGTCCCATCGTGCTGGCCGAGAAATATAACTTTAGAGGAAAATCGAATTTAAAACATTTGTATGCACGTACAACACTTAAGACCTTTAGCATATTCGTATGTGGAATGAAATTATTTAATAGATTAAGCAAGGAAATCAAACAAAGCACTAATATTATTCACTTGAAGAACCCGTTCAAACTATAAGTGTTCACAAAGTACAAAGAGAAACAATTATGATAAACATCTTGAACGTTTTTATTTTTAAATATATAATGATTATTTATGTAGTTTTATTTATTTTTCATTTATTCACTGTTCTGTTACAAACAGAGAACAAAGAAATGGGATAAAACTGCTATTATATGAAAAGGGGTATGATTAAAAAAAGCTGTGCTTCTTCTTACTCATTTTCAGACATGCTGTAATAAAACTGGAAATATGTGATGCACTCCATTGTAATTGTATTTTATGCATGTTCTAAATAAACTGAAACTGAACTGAACATAAGCAGATGAGATTAGCGATTAAAGTCGAGACAAGGAGGGATATCCGCTTTAGCAAATTGGCGTATGTTCAAATAAAGCTGTAGTCACTCATCGTTCGCCAAATGCAGTCGCTGACTGCAGTAGTCGAGAAGTCGGCACGGGGGACACCATATTCTCTTTCGAAAAGTGTGTTGTCGTGCGTCAGAAAAGCCCAAAAAAACACGCCAAGGGCGGTGTTGAGCAAAAGGGAAAGTCCAATGCTTTGCCTGTCAAGAGCAAAGAAGAGCAAACGGCCGTAATAATGGCACATCGAAAGATACCGGTCTATATATAGACCCCTTTTCTAGAAAATACCAGTATTAACTATAACACCGTTATACCGCCCAGCCCTAGTTTAACTGCAACCTTTCTGAAAGGATGCAGTGCATCTTCAATAACAGTGTGACCTCGGAGTATGCTAAGATAACGTGTGGCGTTCCACAAGGTTTGCTTCTGAGCCCTACGCTCTGTAGTATCAATACGCTGCCGCTGGACAATCCATCCATCCATCCATCATCTTCCGCTTATCCGAGGTCGGGTCACGGGGGCAGCAGCCTAAGCAGGGAAGCCCAGACTTCCCTATCTCCAGCCACTTCGTCTAGCTCTTCCCGGGGGGTCCCGAGGCGTTCCCAGGCCAGCCGGGAGACATAGTCTTCCCAAGATGTCCTGGGTCTTCCCCGTGGCCTCCTACCAGCTGGACGTGCCCTAAACACATCCCTAGGGAGGCGTTCGGGTGGCATCCTGACCAGATGCCCGAACCACCTCATCTGGCTCCTCTCGATGTGGAGGAGCAGCGGCTTTACGTTGAGCTCCTCCCGGATGGCAGAGCTTCTCACCCTATCTCTAAGGGAGAGCCCCGCCACCCGGCGGAGGAAACTCATTTCGGCCGCTTGTACCCGTGATCTTATCCTTTCGGTCATGACCCAAAGCTCATGACCATAGGTAAGGATGGGAACGTAGATCGACCGGTAAATTGAGAGCTTTGCCTTCCGGCTCAGCTCCTTCTTCACCACAACGGATCGATACAACGTCCGCATTACTGAAGACGCCGCACCGATCCGCCTGTCGATCTCACGATCCACTCTTCCCCCACTCGTGAACAAGACTCCTAGGTACTTGAACTCCTCCACTTGGGGCAGGGTCTCCTCCCCAACCCGGAGATGGCACTCCACCCTTTTCCGGGCGAGAACCATGGACTCGGACTTGGAGGTGCTGATTCTCATTCCGGTCGCTTCACACTCGGCTGCGAACCGATCCAGTGAGAGCTGAAGATCCCGGTCAGATGAAGCCATCAGGACTACATCATCTGCAAAAAGCAGAGACCTAATCCCGTGGCCACCAAACCGGAACCCCTCAACGCCTTGACTGCGCCTAGAAATTCTGTCTATTTCTAGGCCGCTGGACAACATCATACGCAAATACGGTGTTAGCTTTCACTGTTATGCTGATGACACCCAACTTTACATGCTCCTAAAGCTGACCAACACGCCAGATTGTTGTCATCTTGAGGCGTGTCCTAATGAAATCAAACAATGTATGTCCAGCAACTTTTTGCATCTTAAAGCTAAGAAAATGGAAATGATTATTAGTCCTGCTAGAAACCGGCACTTATTTATTGATACGACCTTAACATTTAACAACAAAACAATTACACAAAGTAACTTGGTAAAGAATCTTGGCGTTATCTTCGAGCCAACTCTCATTTGAGTCACACATTAAATGTGTTACTAAAATAGCTTTCTTTGATCTTTGTAACATCACAAAAAATGTTTCCAATGTGTCCACCAGAGACGCGGAGATAATTATTCATGCATTTGTTACGTCTTGTCTTGATTACTGTAACGTATTATTTTCGGTTTCTATGTCTAGCATTAAAAGACTACAGTTGGTACAAAATCCGGCTGCTATACTTCTGACTTCTGGCTCACCCGCACTGGCTTCCTTAGGATTCGACTTTAAATGTACATTTAATAGTACATGTGATCAGTATCGGACCGATCTCACTCATGGTTGATTGTATCAGAATCGGCAGCATAAATCCCCGATCGGAACATTCCTAAAAAAAGAGATCCTAATATGTTACCGTGTGATTTTACATTAAGCAGTACCCAGTATTACCAACATAATTCGGTAAAGTACCGAATTCTGTAAATATCCCTACACCACATTGAAGTCCATATTTTATTCTTGTGATAATTATTGTGCAAAACTTGGTCACATGACAAAAATACCAATGTGAATACTAAGAGAACCAGACCATTAAAACATACTCACGCGTATAATTACTTTTCGTATATTAACGTTGTTGCCCTAGCGGAAACTGGGTAACACATGGCATACTGACAAAGCTTAACCTATTGTTACTATAACAATCTACAAGGTTAATGCAGTTTCCTTCTCTTTCTTCCCCTCCATTTATCTGATTTATTTTGTATTTCAAGTTATCATTACATATATGTAGTTGCTTTTGAATCAATTGTATTGTTAAGAGGTAATTGTTATTATTCAGTATATGCTCATTGTCATTTCTGTATTATTAATATTTATTTCACTAACTGCTTTTTTATTATCACTTTTACCATCATATTTGTGTATATCATATTCGCTGATGCTGTTCTGTTATTGTTATTAGTGTTTGTTAATGTCTCTCTGTCTAATCCTGCTCTTGTCCCTGCAATTTTCCCATCTGTTTTCCTTTTTTCCCCCTCTTTCTATCCCCTCCTGCTCCGGTCCGGCTGCACAAAATAAAAATATAAATCCGTTTAAAAAAGACAAATACAAATAAGGCAACAAGAGAAGTATCTCACACTTCTATTTGTTATAGTAAATCTGTAGGGCCGATATGGGCAACTACATTAATATGATTTCCCGGACTAGCTGGACAGGACAAAAAAAAAAAAAAAAGAGAACCAGACCAAAGCGTCCACCATATAGCTTTTTTTTGGTCCGAACCAGAGTACCGCAACACAAGTGTCAACACAGCCTGAAACCTTTTCTTTTTGACTGCAGCTCCTTGGCCAGCACCATAATATTTACTGAAGCCAGGCAGCAAATGCTGCAGCACTCTTTTTGTGCCGCTGTAAGACCTCCATCAGCCTGACAAGCTACGAGGAGCTTGCCAACACACACAAACTGGACAGTTACAGCTTTTCCTGACTGGGGGGATTCTTAGACTGCAGCTCCCTGTGTCGTCGTCCTCTTAAACAACGAGCGAGACAAGGGATCAAGGATTCAGAGGGAGGGGACGGGAGGGTAAACAGACGCTGCTCTGTTTTCAAGAAGTGATTGACAGCATGGGACTTGTTGCATAGCTGTGGCATGTGCTGCAGAAGATTGTCAAGTTGTTACACTCACACACTTTGGCAGGATGCCTGTGTTTTGACTCAAGGCCTGTAAGAACTGGTCGTGCTGAAATATACGGGTCTACTGTGCTTGGTTACTAGTAGTTGTAAAGACGGGAGCCAGACAGACGACACAAGCACGAATGACTCACTTAAAGACATTCTAACAATACAAATTAGGAGTTTGGGTCCTTAAGGAATTCTCAAAAATCACTTACAAAACAAAATGAAAGGAGTCTCAGCTGTATTCCCTGAGGTGCTCCATTTACTATGTATATGCAAACGGGGTATATACTACAAATTACGTAAATAACATGCACATTTTAAGGACAAAAAAATCTCCTAAGAATGTACACTGCCTTCTACTCCTGAACTTCTGTCAACAAAATTGTCCATTTTTTTCTAAGAACTATATTCCATGGTGGTGCTGTTATTAAAGTTGGAATGATTTGAACATTTCCTCACACAGCTCAATGTGCTCTTTGACAATACACCCGCTGCCTGTAACTTTAGGGCAGTGCTGGCCAGTTTCATTTCCTTTGGCCTGCAAAAGGGTGGCTTCCCAATTTTAATACATATTCATATTGACCTCTTTTAAACTTCACAATAACTAATGGCATGTCTGCAAGCTATTACACTGTAAAAAAAAAAAAAGATTTTACAGTAAAACACTAGCAGCTCTGTTGTCAGAATTTTACCAGAAAAGTATGATAACATTGGTATCGTTTATTCATTGACAGTAAAACCCTTTAAAAACAACAAATATAAATTTTACAGTAAAAACTAGCAGCTCAGTCGCCACAATTTTAACCTCTTGAAGCCCAAGCTGTTTGTTAAAATGCTTTTTATATTTGTCTTTCTTATTTGGGTTTATTGGACCTTAATTAGAATAAAAACTAAGAATCATCTTTTTATATGATGTACTTAGTCCATAAGTAACAAACGTGTACTTCATGTTTAGTGACATGCTAATTCTTATTTCTACACTTTTTTTCCCAACTCCATTGTATGTTATACTCTTCTGACACCACCTGATAGCAGTATAGATGTCCATAAAAAGGGCCATAAGACCCCAATTCAGTAGTTTACACAATTTTGGAAATAAGAGCTAAAAGGTGCTGTCCACGCATGTGGCCAACTAAGCCTTTAGAGTTTTAATATATGCGATACATTTTTTTTCCCTTTGACATTAAAGCACGGTAAAGACAATAAACCTAGGTTTTACAATAAAACAAGCAGCTCAGTTGCCACAATTTTATTGTAGAAATAAGTGTCACCGTTTTTCCATTGACAGTAATGCACAGTAAAGACAATGAACATAGATTTTAAGGTAAAAGAACGAGCAGCTTGATCGCCACAATTTTACCGTAAAAATAAGTGTTATCGTTTTTCAATTTACTGTATTTTTCGGAGTATAAGTCGCTCCGGAGTATACGTCGCACCTGCCAAAAATGCATAATAAAGAAGGAAAAAAACATATATAAGTCGCACTGGAGTATAAGTTGCATTTTTGGGGGAAATTCATTTGATAAAACCCAACACCAAGAATAGACATTTGAAAGGCAATTTCAAATAAATAAAGAATAGTGAACAACAAGCTGAGTAAGTCTACGTTATATGACGCATAAATAACCAACTGAGAAGGTGTTAACGTAACAAATTATGGTATGTCATTCAAATAGCTATAACATATAGAACATGCTATACATTTACCAAACAATCTGTCACTCCTAATCGCTAAATCCGATGAAATCTTAAACGTCTAGTCTCTTACGTGAATGAACTAAATAATATTATTTGATATTTTATGGTAACGTGTTAATAATTTCACACATAACTCGCTCCTGAGTATAAGTCGCAAACTATGAAAAAAACTGCGACTTATAATCCGGAAAATACGGTACAGTTATTTGGTGTAAAAACCAGCCTAAATCAAATTTTTTAAATATTTTCCAGCAGAATCTACAGATTTATTATTATTACAGGCTAACTAGTTGCCATCTATTGAACCCGACCTCTACTACCTTGTATTTATATATGTGGCGGTATGTGGCTAAATTCTTCACTCGTAGTGCTGTAAACACCTACGTTTGGCCTGTGGCCCACTGGTATACTTTCACTTTGGCCCCTGCTTTAAAAAGGTACTTATCAAAATCAGTTTCATACCGTATTTCCTTGAATGGCCGCCGAGGCATGCGGTAAAAGTAAGCAGGCGCTAATAATTTTAAAACCTCTTCTCACCCCTGCGCTTACAAATGGCATGGAGTAAAAAAATTGAGTGTGATTTAAAAAAAAAAAATTAATAAAAAATTATTCTGCGGCCGCGGCCCGGTGGTTGGGGACCACTGCTGAACAACATGTCATCGCGACCGCCTTTACACAACGCTATCTGCGTGCCGGCCGGACGCATGCATTTCGCTGCTTCTCATACGAGATTGCAATGCATACTTGGTCAACAGCCATACCTTTTACACAGATGGTTGTGATATTAGTAAGACTGTTAAAGTTGTTTATATGTGCCACACTCTGTGAACCCACACCAAACACATTCCTGGAGAACATCGGCTCTGTAACACATTATGAACGCAACATAAGAATTACCCACAATGCCATCCATCCATGACTCTTGGCTATATTATACACGCGCCCCTAACCCCGCCCACCTCAACCGACGCACGGAGGGGGGGTGGGGGGGGGGGGGGTGCTAGCGGGGTGTATGATATAGCCAAGAGTCATGGACGCATGGTATTGGGGGTAATTCTCATGTTGCGTTTATAATGTGTTACAGAGCCGATGTTCTCCCGAAATGTGTTTGGTGTGGGTTCACAGAGTGTGGCACATATTACTAAGAGTGTTAAAGTTGTTTTATATCACAACCATCAGTATGATCTGTATGGCTGTGGAACAAGACCCTTGGTTTACACATAGTAAAAGCAAAAAAAAAACTCCTCCGCCATGTTGAAAATGACGACAGGGGAAGCGTCACTCGTGACGTCACAAATTTGACCCGGCGGTAGAAGTAAGCATGTGCTAATAAATGTGGGGAACGAGTTTGACCCAGCAGTAATTCAAGGCAGGCGCATATTACATGCCCGGTAGCTCTTAAAGAAAATAGGGTATTCGTGAAATTTGAGCAAGATTGGTTGGAAAATATGGCGGTCAGTAAGCATCATCCAGCAAAAACATCTTTGCAGACATGAGTAGAACATAGCAACTAATTGTCCACAGGTAATTGACCATTTTTGTCATTATGATAAAACTTTAAAGATCGCTGTATTATTTGTTAACTAGCATGTGTTTTTAAGCTCGTAAAGCACAACCCGTAGGAGGCACCACAGATGCCACTCATGAAAAAAAATGGTATTGATATTCATGTACTCACACACACATACACACACGGTCAGACATATTTTCTCTTGCCGATACATTTGAATTGTAAACAACTGCTGGCAAAAAACGAAGGAAAAGAAAGTCAGCCACATTAATATTCATTCAAAAATGATCTCATTTGCAGGAAATGAATCAATCTGTGAGTTAATTAGCAAGTAAGATGCTGTCAGGAAGGTTCTCGGCCTTAACTGGCTGTAGACCAGGGCCTGGTTTTCCTGTCAACACAACAATGTTATTATTACAATTATCCATCCATCCTTTTTCTACCGCTTATTCCCTTTTGGGGTTGCGGGGGGCGCTGGCGCCTATCTCAGCTACAATCGGGCGGAAGGCGGGGTACACCCTGGACAAGTCGCCCACCCTGGACAAGTCGCCAACTCATCGCAGGGCCAACACAGATAGACAGACAGACAACATTCACACTCACATTCACACACTAGGGCCAATTTAGTGTTGCCAATCAACCTATCCCCAGGTGCATGTCTTTGGAAGTGGGAGGAAGCCGGAGTACCCGCAGGGAACCCACGCATTCACGGGGAGAACATGCAAACTCCACACGGAAAGATGATCATCTAATTGGTTGCTATTGTCATGTAATTAGTTACTATGGTCATCTAATTACTTACTATGGTCACTATGAGATATCTCAGATTGTAGGTGGGGATTTTTTCACCATGTTTGTTGCATTTTGGTTGCGTTTCGGTTGATTGTAAAATATGTTGTCAATATTCAGTGTTTTACCATTAGTAGTTAATATTGTAAATCCCGCATTCTTTATTTTCATGTACATTCTGGGTGTCTCATTCAGTAAAAAAAAATTCAAATTCCATTCCGTTTTTTAAAGCGGTCTGTCATAACATTTTTAGCTTTCAATCATTATTGTGAGGTTTTGTATTAGGGTTCCTACAAATAGATATACCGGCCCCCAGACACACTTTATCTAAATCTGCCCCCCCCCCCCCAGTAAAATAATTGCCCAGGCCTGTTTTAGTTAGTTATGAAAGAACACTTTAATCGTGGTATGGTTAAAAAGTCTTCATTTGTAGGTCATTTGTAAGAAGGTGACGCAACTTAAAAGTCGCTCCAAACTATGTACTATGCAAGCCACCCTTGGTGCAGATCTTGGTGCTAAATATACATTTTTAGTAAATAATGGTAGGGAACAGGATAAAGGCGTAAATCCAGATTTTCTACAGGTCTGTTGGTTGGTCAGTTAGTTATTGAAGAAAATCGCCAGTAAATTGTGATATGTGACAATCTGACACCATTTTCCCTTAATTTTATTTCTAGGTACATGTAGTTATTCTATCAATCAATCAATCAATCAAATCAATGTTTATTTATATAGCCCTAAATCACAACTGTCTCAAAGGGCTGCACAAGCCACAACGACATCCTCAGTTCAGAGCCCACATGAGGGAGAGGAAAAGTATTTTGTTGTACAGAACGATAGAACATCTATCATTTTGTTGGTCAGTCATCAAGAAAGAACAGTATTGTGCTATGGAACAGATTTTTCCACACTTTTATAACTTTGTTAGTTGGTTGATTAGTTAGCTAGCTCACTGGCTATCGAGTCAATCAGTCTGTTCGTCAGGGAAGAACGCAGGACATGTGGTCTATAATAGGCAGAATTTGTTCCACAGATTGTGGTTAGTTTGTCAGTATTCTATAACTAGTAACAACTGTTCAGTAAAGATGAACATTTACTTTGGTTGGAGCGCCGCCATTTTCCGGTTGGGGAGGAGATCTTCAAGTGAAGGAGTTGAAGTACCTCGGAGTCTTGTTCACGTGGGAAGGAAAAGTAGATTGTGAGATCGACCGGCGGATCTGTGCGGCGTCTTCAGTAATGCGGACGCTGTATCGATCTGTTGTGGTGAAGAAGGAGCTGAGTCGGAAGGCAAAGCTCTGTGGTCATGAGCTTTGGGTTATGACCGAAAGGATAAGATCTCGGCCGAAATTAGTTTGCGCTGCCGGGTGGTGGGGGTCTCCCTTAGAGATAGGGTGAGAAGCTCTGTCATCCGGGAGGAGCTCAAAGTAAAGCCACTGCTCCTCCACATCGAGAGGAGCCAGATGAGGTGGTTCGAGCATCTGGTCAATATGCCACCTGAACGCCTCCCTAGGGAGGTGTTTAGGGCACATCCGTTCGGAAGGAGGCCCCGTGGAAGACCCAGGACAGGTTGGGAAGACTATGTCTCTGCCCCTGCGACCCGACCTAAGATAAGCGGAAGAAGATGGATGGCATTTACTCTGCTAAACATAAAGTAATCATTCATACTGTTTAAACTCTTCCTGTTGCACTTGCACTTTTGTTAAAAAAAACAAACACTAAACCAGAGGTGTCTAAAGTGCGGCCCAATTTTGGCAACAGCCTGTTTGATTCTGGCCTGTGGCTTATTCCATCCATTCATTCATTTATTTTCTACCACTTGTCCTTCTTGGGGTTGCGGGGCTGCTTTAACCTATCCCAGGTACAGTCTGGCAGAAGGCGGAGTACACCCTCGACAATTTGCCACCTCATCACAGGGCCAACACAGGTAGACATAACTATTCATATTCACATTCACACACTCGGGCCAATTTATTGTAAAAATAAATTGGGTTATTAACGAGATGTACCATTAGATATTACAGTGATTTGCTTTATCACATATAATACCGAGCTTATGTAGCTTATAATGCAGCATATTGATCTACATTATATTGTTTTTAGCATCTTTAATGCACATAATTAAGTCTTTGTATTACTGATGGGAAATTGACGCCTCAGTGAACGTGTAAAACGCTCGATGGCTGTATTGACACTGCACTGATACAGTGTTAGTCTTTCATAATGGTTCCATCCGTTGGATTAAAAAGTTAATACATTTGACCTAGTTGCGTAAATGCTGAAAAGTATTTTAATTATCATTCCACTCTATTTTACTGTGCGCCCTCTCCTCCCACATTTCCCAACCGATTGAAACCATTCAATTCATTGCACTCACTTTTGACATTCACACCAACAAGTTTGAAAAATTCCCGGTTTTCCCTGACTTCCTAATTTCCGATATCACTCTATCCACACTTTTGCTTTCCACTACTTCCCCCACATTTTTCAAATTATTTCAACCAATCCACCATCAAATCTTTCCTCTCATTCAGGAGAAGTATTTTTTTGTGTTAAAAAAAAATTCCTGCTTTTCTCAATTTCCCCACTTTTCCTTAACACTTATCTCTTAAAAGGTTTACTACTTCCTAATTTCTTAACCTTATCAAACCATTTCAAAATGTGCGCTTCATTCACTTACGGTGTTACAAAAAAAGATCAGTAAGAATAATACATAATATTTGGATATAGAGAACATCCTTCTATCCATCCATTTTCTACCGCACAAACCCTTTATTTATTGAATCACAAATATTGAAATTTGACGATCTTGTGCATTTGCAAACAGCTAAAACTATGAACAAAGCCAACTATAACCCACTACCCAAGAATGTGCAACAATTATTCTCTACAAAAGAGGAGAAATATAACCGTAGAGGAAAATCCAATTTAAAACATTTGTATGCACGTAAAACACTTAAAACCTTTAGCATATCTGTATGTGGAATTAAGTTATGGTATGGATTAACCAAAGAAATCAAACAAAGCACCAATATGATTCACTTTAAAAAACTGTTCAAACTAAAAGTGTTCGCAAAGTACACAGAACAATAATTATGATGAACATCTGGAACCCTTTTCTTTTTTTTGAGAAAAAAGATTATTTATGTTTTTAATATTTTTTTATTTACTATGGTATATTATTCATTCATTATCTATTCAGTCACTGTTCTGTTACAGAAAACAAGAAAATGGGATAACATTGCAATGGAATGAAAAGGGGTAGGATTAAATAAGCTCAGCTTCTTCCTACACCTTTTTGGAGGTGCTGTAATGAAACAACTGGAAATATGTGATGCATTACATCGTACCGTATGCATGTTTGAAATAAACTTAAACTGAACTGAAGTCATAATTAAACTCAATCAAAAGCCAGCATGCCAGCTCTTCAGCAAATTTGTACTAGAATACACCTCAAATACTACTTTTCTTACAAGTACGTTTCTTACAAGTATCATCCCTGCAGGACAAGGAATAGCTAAACATGCTTCACTACACACCGTAGCTCAGTGGTCCCCAACCACCGGGCCGTGGCCAGATTGGTACCGGGCCGCAGAAGAATTTTTTATAAAAAAAAAAAAAAAAAGTTTTTTAAATTTAAAACATTTATTTTTTTATTTTTATTAAATCAACATAAAAAACACAATATACACTTACAAATAGTGCACCAACCACAAAAAACTCCCTTTTTCATGACAACAACGTCCCTTTTTCATGACAAAGAAGAAAAAAAAAAAAAGGAAAAAAAAGGACACCCCCCCCCCCCGGGCCGCGGGACAAATTATTAAGCGTTGACCGGTCCGCGGATACAAAAAGGTTGGGCACCACTGCCGTAGCTCACCGGCGTCAAAATGTAAACAAACGCCATTGGTGGATCTAAACCTAACATCCATTGTAAAGTAGCGTATCTAGTTGATACTATTATGATTAAGTCACTATTTTTTGGAATCAGAACATCTTTCGTTTTTTTAAAATGTATATTTTGTTTATAAACTCAGGAAATATGTCGCTGGACATATGAGGACTTTGATTATGACCAATGTATGACCTTGTAACTACCCAAACGTGTGGAATCATCCCAAACTAATGTAAAGTATTAAACAACAGAAGAACAAGTGATTATTACATTTTAACAGAAGTCTAGATAGAACATGTTAAAAGAGAAAGTAAGCAGATATTAACAGTAAATGAACAAGTACAGTTAAAGTTAAATTACCCATGATTGTCACAACCATTAGGTGTAGCCAAAAATTTCTCTAGATTAATAATTCATTTTCTACCACTTGTCCTTAATAATGTTGACAAAATAATAGAAAGATAAATGACACAATATGTTACCGCATATGTCAGCAGCGAAATTAGGAGCCATTGTTTGCTTACTTACTAATAAAAGACAAGTTGTCTTGTATGTTCACTATTTTATTTAAGGACAAGCTTGCAATAAGACTTCGACATTAGACTTAGACAAACTTTAATGATCCACAAGGGAAATTGTTCTGAATTGTGCTGAAAATATTAATTTTCCTGAAGGAATAAATAAAGTACTATCTAACCCAGGGGTGCCCACACTTTTTCTGCAGACGAGCTACTTTTCAATTGACCAACTCGAGGGGATCTACCTCATTTATATATATCATTTATATTTATTTATTTATGAGAGACATTTTTGTAAACAAGTTAAATGTGTTTAATGTTAATACAAGCATGTGTAACACATATAGATGTCTTTCTTTCACGAAGACAAGAATATAAATTGGTGTATTACCTGATTCTGATGACTTGCATTGATTGGAATCAGACAGTAATGATGATAACGCCCACATGTTCAAATGGAGGAGAAAAAAAGTTGTCCTTTCTGTACAATACCACATGAAAGTGGTTGGTTTTTGGCATCTAATTCATCCAGCTTCCATACACTTTACAAGAAAAACATTGGCGGCAAATTCCGTAGCTTGCTTGATTGACATTCACGGCACCCGAGGGTCTTGTGAGATGACGCTGGCTGCTGCCAGTTCATTATTATGAAAAAATGACAGAGAGGAAGGCGAGAAACACTTTTTATTTTAACAGACTTTCGCGCCGTCCCTTCCGTCAAAACTCTAAAGGCCGACTGCACACTTCCTATCTTCACAATAAAAGCCCTGCTTCATGCTGCCTGCGCTGACAAAATAAGAGTCTCAGAAAGCTGGCGTGCACAAGTGATGTGCACGCCAGCTTTCTGAGGGATCGCTTGTGCACGCCAGTTTTCCGAGACTCTGTATTTAGTTAGCGCAGGCAGCATGAAGCAGGGCTTTTATTGTGAAGATAGGAAATGTGCAGTCGGCCTTTAGAGTTTTGACGGAAGGTACGGCGCGAGAGTCTGTTGAAATAAAAAGTGTTTCTCGCCTTCCTCTTGGTCATATTTTAATAATAATGATCTTGCAGCAGCCAGCGTCATCTCACAAGACCCTCCGGTACCGTGAATGTCATTTAAGTGACATCTTGGTGAAGATTGATGATCACTAATTTTTAGGTCTATTTTTTTTTTAAGCCTGGCTCGAGATCGGTCGACTGGTAGCTCGCGATCGACGTAATGGGCACCCCTGATCTAATCTAATCTAATCTAAAGATAAGTGATAAAAAAGCAAGAAAAGTTAAGAATAATACCAAAAATAAAGTAAAATCAAAGAATTTAAAAGGAGCTACTGTCATATGCTGCCATTCTTTCAGGCGCATCAAAGAAATTTTAAAAAGGAACAATAAGAAACATATGTTTAATGTACCGTAAGATTTTTCGTTAAAATAAAGCCAATAATGCTATTTTTTGTGGTCCCCTTTATTTTGAAAAGTACCAAAATAATACCAAATAATTTTGGTACCTGTACCAAAATATTGGTATCGGGACAACACCAGTTTACAGGCCAGCTTCTTACAGGTGTATGCACACCCAAAACCCATATATTTTGTTACTAGTCGCACTCTGGCTCGTATGTCAATTGTTACTCAGTCGAAAAGTAAATAGTTATGGAAAAGGTGTGTACCTCCAGTGTGAAAACAAAAGATAGGGAGGGTCAGGACTGAATTGCCTCTGTCTGATGGGGACTGGACTCTGGACATGCATTGTTAACACATCCATGTGACAATACTAGACAAGTGACTCAATCTGCCGTCTTGAATAAAAAAAGCAGGGCGACACAAGTGCCGTTTGCGTGCTTCCTTAAAGCTTTTATTGTTGTTGTAGCACGGGCGGGGCCAGATGAAGGGCAGAGACTCACAAGGCTGTGGGATCATGTTACGCTGACTTCAGGGTTCGCCTGCGCTGCGAAATATACGACCGCATCGTCACACCTGATTGCTCCCGCCTCAGCGGAGTCATTAAGCAGCCGGTTAGCAAAGTGACATCATTCACCTTAACGCATGACGACTCGCTCAAAAGGTGGCAGGAGGGTCAAACAGTGAGTGGATATGTAGAAGGAGATATGAAGAGGACGAAACCACTCGTGAGTACACACAATCACTCAAAACAGAGAGTGTAAGCTGGATACATCGGTCACTCTTTGTGCACAAGATGCCATCGTAACCACGACAACCTACTTTCACGCCATCAGAGGTACCAACCTGATGTTGTAATCTGGGGCTGATCGCATTCGGATATCTGGAGAGCCCTAATGGCCACACTCCATCCTTAAATACATCAACCAGCCGCTGTAATCTATCTAATGGACACTTGGGGGGTATTCATTTAGTACGCAGGACTGGAACTTTCACCTACACGCAGAAGATTCTCACCCTATCACTCACCCTAGTTCACCAGGACACAGCACAGTGAACTGTTGGTAAGGATTGGGACAAAAGTGCGAGACTCTCAGAGAATTGTATGGGTTTGTTAATTCCATCCATCCACTTTCTACCGCTTGTCCATGTTAAGTTTCTAAGTTCTTCAGTTTAGTTTACTAAATTACAATTTTAAATTTCCCGGGAGTTTCGTCTTGGGAAAGTTGTGTAATGATGACGTGTACGCAGGACGTTACGGGTTTTTAGGAAGTATGAGCGCTACGCACACACACAGGTAAATGTCGTCTGCTTTAACGGCATAATTACACAGTATTTTGTAGTTCTGTGTTGCTGAATCTTTTGCAATTTGTTCAATTAATAATGGAGAGGTCACAGTAGAAAGATGGAGTTGGGAAGCTTTAGCCTTTAGCCACACAAACACACGGTGATTCCTTGTTTAAAATTCCCGGAGCTGAAACTTTACTATGGATCCCGACCACATGTCAACCAGCAGGTTTCGGTGAGAAAATTGTGGTTAAAAAGTCGCTTCTTACCGGAGATCAGCTGAGCTTGTGTCGTCCGTACAGTTGCCGTCGACTCCCCTGAGACACTGCGCGTCAACACCCGTGGACACACCCCTCCGACTATCAGGTACTATTAAACTCACTAAAACTCTAGCAACACAATAGAAAGACAAGGGATTTCCCAGAATTATCCTAGTAAATGTGTTTCAAAACATCGGAATACTTCCCAATGCTATCGCGTCGTTTTTTTTTTTAACAGTTTTTTTTTTTCTAGTCCGTCGCTATCAATATCCTCAACACGAATCTTTCATCCTCACTCAAATTAATGGAGAAATTGTCGTTTTCGGGCTTCACGGTGGCAGAGGGGTTAGTGCGTCTGCCTCACAATACGAAGGTCCTGCAGTCATGGGTTCAAATCCAGGCTCGGGATCTTTCTGTGTGGAGTTTGCATGTTCTCCCCGTGAATGCGTGGGTTCCCTCCGGGTACTCCGGCTTCCTCCCACTTCCAAAGACATGCACCTGGGGATAGGTTGATTGGCAACACTAAATTGGCCCTAGTGTGCGAATGTGAGTGTGAATGTTGTCTATCTGTGTTGGCCCTGCGATGAGGTGGCGACTTGTCCAGGGTGTACACCGCCTTCCGCCCTATTGTAGCTGAGATAGGCGCCAGCGCCCCCTGCGACCCCAAAAGGGAATAAGCGGTAGGAAATGGATGGATGGATAGTCCGTCGCTATCAATATCCTCAAACACGAATCTTTCATCCTCACTCAAATTAATGGAGAAATTGTCGTTTTCTCGGTCCGAATAACTGTTTTTGTTAGAGGCTACCATTAAAATCAATGTGAATGTGTGAGGAGCCCTCAACATGTGATGTCATCGTCTGCGACTTCCGGTAAAGGCGAGGCTTTTTCAGGAAGTACCAAAAGTGGCGGACTTTATCGTCGATGTTCTCTACTAAATCCTTTCACCAAAAATATGGCAATATCGCGAAACGATCAAGTATGACACATAGAATGGACCTGTTAATCCTGTTTGAATAAGAAAATCTCATTTCAGTAGGCCTTTAAGGTCCAAGCTTACATCACCCAAATTTTTACTGCATACCTTTGGTAAGTGCCGGAGTGAAAAGTAGTTTTAAAATAATTAGCGCATGCTTATTAGGGACGGTGTGGCGCAGTGGAAGAGTGGCCGTGCGCAACCCGAGGGTCCTGGGTTCAAATCCCACCTAGTACCAACCTCGTCACGTCCGTTGTGTCCTGAGCAAGACACTAAACCCTTGCTCCTGATGGGTGCTGGTTGGCGCCTTGCATGGCAGCTCCCTCCATCAGTGTGTGAATGTGTGTGTGAATGGGTAAATGTGGAAGTAGTGTCAAAGCGCTTTGAGTACCTTGAAGGTACAAAAGCGCTATACCCACATCTGAGGTCCTCTCCAAGGTTTCTCATAGTCAGCATTGTCACTGGCGTCCCACTGGATGTGAATTCTCTCTGCCCACTGGGTGTGAGTTTTCCTTGCCCTTTTGTGGGTTCTTCCGAGGATGTTGTAGTCGTAATGATTTGTGCAGTCCTTTGAGACATTTGTGATTTGGGGCTATATAAATAAACATTGATTGATTGATTGATATACAAGTACAACCCATTTATTTACTTACTTTTACCGCATGCCTTTGGTAAGCGCAGGAGTGAGAAGAGGTATTAAATTAATTCGCGCCCCGGCGGCAAATTGAGGAAATACGGTATATAAAACTTTTAAAGTCATTTTGATAGTAGGCTAATATAGACACTTTGGTCATGTGTTGCCTTCATTATAACACTTATAAATGGCTTTTGGTTTTTTGCGGCTCCAGACAGATTTGTTTTTTGTATTTCTGGTCCAATATGGCTCTTACAACACTCTGCTTTAAGCAGATGTGTCCAGCTGTCTGGAGAGGACAGTGGACACTTTGTCCTCCACTGTGTCAACATAAACGTATAGCGTGGATAATTACACAGGGTGTAGTTAGTTTCATTTCCACTCTCGCTGACTTCCATCTGTTGACTGCCTCTTCCCCGGCTAAATGGGCCTTGTTAGGGCGGATAGGTGCGCTTCTTAGTTGGGGTGGAAGCGGGCAGGTTCGCCGTGGAAAGACAACAACAAATGGAGGCTTTCTTCAGCCTCTATTTTAGCCGTTTAGCCGTCCCCCCTCCTCTTTGACGGCGGCAACACAACACAAGCCAACGTGCAGGAAGCGGAGAAACAACAACAAAAGCGTAACGAGAGAATGCAGCCACTAAGGGGGGAAAGCACACATGTTAAGGCGGACAACTTACACGGAAGAGGCGCCGGTTCCGCTCGGTCCGCTGGGGAGGCTGGTATAGCCGCTCCGTCTTCCGGTGCTGCTCGGTGGGAAATCTGCGCTATGGAGAGCGGAGCCTCCGAGGACTGAAGGCGAGCTGAGAGGCTTGCGTCATTCCACCAGGATGCCGCTATTGACTGCGGGCGCCAACGCAGCCATCTTGCCGCGGAGCAAACCCACCAATCACCGCCCGGAGCCGAGCCGGACCGAACCCTCCTCCTCCACCTCCAAGTCCCGACTCCAGCTGTGAAAATGATCCCTGGAGATGATCTCCTCGCCCAGGCCTTTAAAGGTCGTGTATTTATTATGTATACTGCGCGATTCGTTAACATACACTCGCCATTTTTTAATGATATTTGTTTATCTTTAAGGACCTTTCCGCTTATGATTTAAATGTTCGAAAATGTCTAAATGGTCAAATTATTAAAACGGTTCCACCTGCCCAACTCAATTCGTATGTTGAAATTAGCATGAAAAATATCAATGAAAAATATTAAAATTATAAATTTAAAAAACGTATTATAACGTTAATAAAAAAAAAAACATACAAAAGAAAACGTATAAGATTAAAATAAATATCCATCCATCCATTTTCTGCCGCTTATTCCCGTTCGGGGTCGCGGGGGGCGCTGGCGCCTATCTCAGCTACATATATATATATATATATATACATATATATATATATACATATATAAATATATATATATATATATATATATATATATATATATAGTAGCTGAGATAGGCGCCAGCGCCCCCCGCGACCCCGAAAGGGAATAAGCGGTAGAAGATGGATGGATGGATGGATGGATATATATATATATATATATATATATATATATATATATATATATATATATACACGAATATATCGGTTCGCAGCTGAGTGTGAAGCGACCGGAATGAGAATCAGCACCTCCAAATCCGAGTCCATGGTTCTCTCCCGGAAAAGGGTGGAGTGCCATCTCCGGGTTGGGGAGGAGACCCTGCCCCAAGTGGAGGAGTTCAAGTACCTAGGAGTCTTGTTCACGAGTGGGGGAAGAGTGGATCGTGAGATCGACAGGCGGATCGGTGCGGCGTCTTCAGTAATGCAGACGTTGTACCGATCCGTTGTGGTGAAGAAGGAGCTGAGCCGGAAGGCAAAGCTCTCAATTTACCGGTCGATCTACGTTCCCATCCTCACCTATGGTCATGAGCTTTGGGTCATGACCGAAAGGATAAGATCACGGGTACAAGCGGCCGAAATGAGTTTCCTCCGCCGTGTGGCGGGGTTCTCCCTTAGAGATAGGGTGAGAAGCTCTGCCATCCGGGAGGAACTCAAAGTAAAGCCGCTGCTCCTCCACATCGAGAGCAGCCAGATGAGGTGGTTCGGGCATCTGGTCAGGATGCCACCCGAACGCCTCCCGAGGGATGTGTTTAGGGCACGTCCAACCGGTAGGAGGCCACGGGGAAGACCCAGGACACGTTGGGAAGACTATGTCTCCCGGCTGGCCTGGGAACGCCTCGGGATCCCCCGGGAAGAGCTAGACGAAGTGGCTGGGGAGAGGGAAGTCTGGGTTTCTCTGCTTAGGCTGCTGCCCCCGCGACCCGACCTCGGATAAGCGGAAGAAGATGGATGGATGGATATACGAATATATATACATACACCGTATTTCCTTGAATTGCCGCCGGGGCGCTAATTAATTGAAAACCTCTTCTCACTCCTGTGCTTACCAAAGGCATGCGGTAAAAGTAAGCATGCGCTAATTATTTTAAAACCTCTTCTCACTCCGGCACTTACCAAAGACATGCAGTAAAAAATTGAGTGTGATGTATGCTTGGACCGTAAATCCTACTGAATAGCTCCTAATCTTCTTCCCTTTATGCGATTTCAAATTACCGGTATTGAAATCAGACTCCTCCATTTTGAAAATGATGACAGGGGAAGTGTCACTCGTGACGTCATGAGACCTAAGACTGTACTGGGGCACACCTGGGGCACAAATAATTCATGTGAGCTTGCAAAGCGCGCAAGCAAAAACATTTTTAGCACTTATTTATCATAAAAAATAAATAAATATTGCTTTAAACTATGAAATCATATCAGATTATGTTGTATGGATCTTTGATCAACCACCTGAAATTAACTAATGCATTTGACCTACTTGTGCACTTTTTTACTCCAGACTTCTAAACTGCTACTGGTAAAAGCAAAACGGAAGAGCAATGAATCTTTTTGAAATATATATTGCAGTAATCACCTGCAAATTTAACATCTACAAAAGTAAAACAAAAAATAAAGCACCCCTACATCTCTGGGTTCTTTTATATTATTTAATTTCCATTTATGGCAATGTGGCTAATCCTATTTCAGATACACAAAACTATAAAATATACACAAAACAATAAAGCCACAGTAGTAGAATAAATGAACAACTGTTGTGTGTCTGTTCAGGGAATCATTTTCTGAGAAGTAAACTGTAACGTCTCCTTTTCATTTTTGCAAAGTGGTCAATCACTCTGGACAGACATGGAAATATTACAGTAACTGTTATACAGTTGACCAGTGGTTCCCAACTGCTGGCTCGTGACATAAAAGTGGATTGTGTGTCATTTTCAGTGAGTCGCGGTCAGATGTGTGCATGGAAAAAAAAAAAAGGTTTAGGGAGAAAAAAATCAAATTGTGGCAACAAACCCAGATATTTTTAGCCATTTTTCTAGTGACTATTAGTGAGTATTTTAGCAAAAGGCAAACCCACTAACAAGTTGGAGGAGGACTCAGGACAGACATGGAAATATTTTTAAAAAAAAAATCTAAATGGGGCAACAAAACCCGATATTTTCAGCCATCTTTCTGAAAACAAATACAGAAATGTTACTATTTTTTCTAGAAACAAAACCAGATGCTTTAGTTGTAGCCATTTTTCTGGCGACAAAACAAGATTATTTTAGTCAAAGTCACACCGATTAACAAGACAAGTCTACTGTGCTATTTTTCTGTGAAATAAACTTGAATGATTTAAAAATTTGGCTCACGACTTGATGATATGGAAAAATGTTTTTCTTCCTGAAGATAAACCATTTGAGAATCACTCAACTCACACATGCTGACTCCAAATCCTCATTGATGCAGAACCAGCAGACAATAACCAACATTATGTTTGATGATCATTGGAAATTCCCCCAACAGCTCGTACAGCAAATGAATGTTTGTCTTGATACAAGAAACAACGTTAGCTAACTTAGCATCAACTTAAGACAATGATGTTGCCTAGCTAGCTAGGACTTCACTTACATCTCTCATTCCTGCTGCTTCTTCCCTGCTGCGGGCGAATAACTGTCTTAAATCCATCTATGAGTTACAGTTTGAGTCAAATCAAAATCAAAATATTGTAATTAACGAATTGTTGTTGGCTAACGTCACCTACCTCATGCAGTGATTCTCATCCTCTCTCTCTTTCAACTGAAGTCTCGATCCACACGTGAATAAATTACCATATTAAGTAGCCATGTGCTCATTGTTACGTGGAGTGAATACAGTAGCAATCAATTACCATACTAAGTAGTATGTGCGCTGTTGTCTATGTTATGTAGACTTAAAACTCTGAAGCGGTTTTTTTTTATTGGAGAAATTTTTACTGGGGCACTGCAGATCAATACTGGGGCACGTGCCCCAGTGAAATATGTCTGGCGACGCCCCTGGTCATGAGTTTGACCAGAAAGTAATTCAAAGCAGGCGCATACTATATGCCCTGCGGCAATTCAAGGAAATACGCTTTATGTATATATATATACATACATACATATATGTATGTATATATATACATATTTGTAAATATATACGTACATATACATATATATATACGTATAAGTACTTAAATATATATGTATTAATTTTTATATGTATATATATGTATATATGTGTGTATATGTATACATATATACACATAAAATGCTAAATTTTTCTACACACACATATCCATTTCCATCCATTTCCAACCGCTTATTCCCTTTTGGGGTCGTGGGGGTCGCTGGTGCCTATTTCAGCTACAATCGGGCGGAAGGCGGTGTACACCCTGGACAAATCCTCACCTCATCGCAGGGCCAACACAGATAGACAGACAACATTCACACTCACATTCACACACGAGGGCCAATTTAGTGTTGCCAATCAACCTATCCCCAGGTGCATGTCTTTGGAGGTGGGAGGAAGCCAGAGTACCCGGAGGGAACCCACGCAGTCACGGGGAGAACATGCAAACTCCACACAGAAAGATCCCGAGCCCAGGATTGAACCCAGGACTACTCAGGTCCTTCGTATTGTGAGGCAGACGCACTAACCTCTCTTCCACCGTGCTGCCCACACACACACACACATATATATATATATATATATATATATATATATATATATATATATATATATATATATATATATATATATATATATATATATATATATATATATATGTATATATACACGTGTGTGTGTGTATGAATCATGTTTTTTCCATCTAGCTAGCTGATGGACGAGTCTGGCTTTGGAGGTTGCCAGGAGAACGGTACGTTTCGGACCACATTGTGCAGAGTTGTGTTTCAGCAGTTGGGTTTGGCCCCTTAGTTCCAGTTAAAGTAACTTTGAATACTCCAGGATACCAAAACATTTTAGACAATTCCATGCACCCAACCTTGTGGGAACAGTTTGGAGCGGGCCCCTTCCTCTTCCAACATGACTGTGCACCAGTGCACAATGCAAGGTCCATAAATACAATGATGACAGAGTCTGGTGTGGATTAACTTGACTGGCCTGCACAGAGTCCTGACCTGAATCCAATAGAACAGTGGTTCTCAAACGGGGGTACGCGTACCCCTGGGGGTACTTGAAGGTATGCCAAGGGGTACGTGAGAATTTTAAAAAAATATTCTAAAAATAGCAACAATTCAAAAATCCTTTATAAATATATTTATTGAATAATACTTCAACAAATATGAATGTAAGTTCATAAACTGTCAAAAGAAATGCAACAATGCAATATTCAGTGTTGACAGCTAGATTTTTTGTGGACATGTTCCATAAATATTGATGTTAAAGATTTTTTTTTTTTTTTGTGAAGAAATGTTTAGAATTAAGTTGATGAATCCAGATGGATCTCTATTACAATCCTCAAAGAGGGCACTTTAAGTTGATGATTACTTCTATGAGTAGAATTCTTTATTTATAATTGAATCACTTGTTTATTTTTCAACAAGTTTTTAATTATTGTTATATCTTTTTTTCCAAATAGACCACTACAAATGAGCAATATTTTGCACTGTTATACAATTTAATAAATCAGAAACTGATGACATAGTGCTGTATTTTACTTCTGTATCTCTTTTT
This sequence comes from Nerophis ophidion, assembly GCF_033978795.1. NCBI lineage: Eukaryota > Metazoa > Chordata > Actinopteri > Syngnathiformes > Syngnathidae > Nerophis > Nerophis ophidion. The sequence continues at coordinate 27,067,934 of NC_084636.1, read as the reverse complement.
TTCAATTAGAACCTCACCAATACGCTTTTGGAAGAATGGTGGAAAATTCCTGTAAACACACTCTGCAACCTTGTGGACAGCCTTCCCAGAAGAGTTGTAATTGCTGCAAAAGGCGGACCCACATCATATGGAACCCTAGAGGTTAGGAAGGGGATGGCACTTCAAGTTCATATGTGAGTCAAGGCAGATGGTCAAATACTTTTGGCAATATTGTGTGTATGTGTGTATATATATATATATATATATATATATATATATATATATACATACACATATATATACACATGTATATATATATATATATATATATATATATACACACACACATATGTGCCCACACATAAATGCATTCAATTAGAAAATACATTAAATGATGAATTTATTAAATAATGTTTTGAAAATATAGTAAAATTATTTTATGTATATATTTCTATGCTTAAAAGTATAGAGATGAGCGATTTATTCTCATGCACCCATTTTTTGGGGGGAAAATCACTGTAATTATTTAAAAACAAAACGGGGCAACTTTAAAGGACAATATATTGTATAATTTTGTGAAAACATTACAATAAAGTCATAAAAAACAGCATAATTCAAAATATTATTAATTAATTTTTGAATTGGTTTATGAGCTATAAAAAATATTCTACATTTAAAATGACTAAACACACTTATACATAAACTAGTATTATAATATACATTTTAAACACAGATTTATTTTTATACGACTCAACCAATGATATGAAAAGATATCATTTTGGCGGCTAGACTATAAAGACAAGTTAGGTTACATTACAGGAAGTGACTATTGCAAAAAATATCCATCCATCCATTTCCTACCGCTTGTCCCGTTCGGGGTCGCGGGTGTCGCTGGCGCCTATCACAGCTGCATTCTGTCAGAAGGCGGTGTACACCCTGGACAAGTCGCCACCTCACCGCAGGGCAAACAGACAGACAGACAACATTCACACTCACATTCACACACTAGATATCGATTTCATCAAACATAAGTCACATTATTTAACTTCCACACATTTTCCCAACATTCAAACAGAACCAAGAGAGTTTTTTACAATTGACTTTTCATCTTTTATTAATTGAACTGTGATAATTTATTACTGTTCCTGTTTGAGCGCCAGATCCTTCACTACCCCCGTGTGGCCAACACAGGCATTGCACGCTGATGCGAGGGACATGAACAATAAAAATATGAATGGGACAACTTGGCCAGAAACCTGAGCAAACAGTTTTTGTATTATTTCTGTGAATAAATACCCACAAATACATATTTACATTGCCAGGCGACTTAGGTTAGTCCTAAAGTTTGTCATAATATAGACTTGCAAATTTGTATTGATTAGACCCAAACCCTTGAACTCAAACTCTAATCACATTTAATTAAAGTCCAATGTAATTAAATAAGATTAGTTGAGGACACTGACACTCATTTAAGATTAAAAAAAAGACTGCATAGAAGACAAAAGCGCAAATCATTACCTCCACTAAGAAGGTTGGTTAATGAAGAAAATGAGGCCCCTAACAAAAAAAGTTAAGGGTTTCGCTAAGATTGGTGCTGATTTTTTAACTTTTGTTACCAATGTGAGATTTTTCCACAATTACTCAGTAGATTTCAGATGCAAAAAAAGTGATCCTTGATAACAATTAGTCAATGAGTGTTGTAAAGAAATGTCTGACAAAATGAGGTAAGAATCCTGGTGTGTCATCCGTCATCAACCAGGCTTAACAGGACGCCGCTCTGGTCCGCTAATGGCCAGCCTTGGCCCTGCACGCCGCCCGCCGACAGCGAGAGAGAAAGGAAGAGCTTCTGGTCACAACCACTAAACGTTCATGTTGGACTGCGGGTGATGTCAAAGCTCATCTTTCTCCATCTGTCGGAATGCCTCCAGGTCCTCGCGCCAATCGGCCAGCATTTCATCCACCGATTGGCTGTTAGAGTCTGCATCATTTTTCGACGCCGCTTCCTTCTCCGAGTCGTCTTTTCCCGGATCAGACGACGCCGCGGGGTTGACGTCCCTTGCTGGACTCGTGTCGGGACTTTCCTGGGATGAAACCGCCTCCGATTTATCCGACTCGGCCGTGCTCGACTGCGATTGGCCGACTGGTGCCAAAGACGTGGGGGTCGTGGCCTCGGTTTGGCAGTCCTTTTCTGCCTCGTGTACGACGTCTGCACCTGAAAAGAGTGCAAGCGTTAGTGGGCGGAGAGACGTGATGTACACTCGCACAATGTTTCCTCCTGGCCGTTGAAAAATAGAGCGGTGTTGACGGAGAGGCTGCCAGCAATAGCAGCATGATGATGCCTGCAGTGACTCACAGGATGACATATCTCATGCTGCTGCTCAACCAAAAGGGAGGGGAAAATTAGCAAAAAATAGCTATGGATTTGGCTGGGATGGAAATTAATATTCAATTAAATTGTCATTTCTATACATACAAATAGAATTACAAATGCATGGTCGTGGATGATGAATACTGCATTCAGGCATTTAAGCAAATAAGCTCAGTCAGGCTCAACTCCAACTATTAGTTGTCTTTTGAATGACAAACAATGTAATTTCATTGAAAAAACGTATACCATATGTTGGTGCTAGGAATTTTCAAAATGGGGTCCCCATCAAGTCATAAAAATGGGGTCCCACTTTTTTGTAAGCGTTGTGAAAACAAATGATTAATGTATGCATTTTCCTGTTATATCTCACATTCTATATTGTGTTTTGGAAAAACGTTGTCATAAACGTTACTTAATTCATTCAAAAAATAATACGTAAGAAAACAATTTTTCATACATATGTAAATGTGTTCAGTTATAAACATTCATTTTCTTCTTTCCTTCAAGGATATAAACTTTACTGCTGCCGGTAGTTTTTTCTATATTTGTATTTAATATTTCAGTATATAATTGTAAAAAGTGTTTTGCGTCGGTCATTAAATGATGATAATCGGGTGTCAGGGCATAGGTACATTATTTATTTAACGCTTAAATCTCTAGATTTAGATCAGATCTATTCCTCAATACTAAGTTTTTTTTTTTTGTTTGTTTGTTTGTTTTCTGCCCTTTTTGTCAAATAAATCTGTTTTCTTTTAACGGCAAACACACAAAATATGCAAAATCTTCCATAAAAAATATTTTTCAAAGTGGACAGCACGGTGGAAGAGGGTTTCGTCTATCTGCCTCACAATACGGAGGTCTTGAGAAGTCCTGAGTTCAATCCCGGGCTCGGGATCTTTCTGTTTGGAGTTTGCATGTCCTCCCCGTGACTGCGTGGGTTCCCTCCGGGTACTCCGGTTTCCTCCCACTTCCAAAGACATGCACCTGGGGATAGGTTGATTGGCAACACTAAATTGGCCCTAGTGTGTGAATGTGAGTGTGAATGTTGTCTGTCTATCTGTGTTGGCCCTGCGATGAGGTGGTGACTTGTCCAGAGTGTAACCCGCCTACCGCCCGTATGCAGCTGAGATAGGCTCCACCGACCCCCGCACGACCCCAAAAGGGACAAGCGGTAGAAAATGGATGGATGGACAGAATATTGAATGTGAAGTACCGTATTTTTCAGAGTATATGTCACTCTGGAGTATAAGTCGCACCTGCCGAAAATCCATAATAAAGAAGGAAAAAAACATATATAAGTCGCACTGGAGAATAAGTCGCATTTTTGGGGGAATTTTTTTTGATAAAACCCAACACCAAGAATAGACATTTGAAAGGCAATTTAAAATAAATAAAGAATAGTGAACAACAGGCTGAATAAGTGTACGTTATATGAGGCATAAATAACCAACTGAGAAGGTGCCTGGTATGTTAACGTAACATATTATGGTAAGAGTCATTCAAATAACTATAACATATAGAACATGCTATACCTTTGCCAAACAATCTGTCACTCCTAATCGCTAAATCCCATGAAATCTTATAAGTCTAGTAGGGCTGCGAATTTTTGGGTGTCCCACGATTCGATTCAATATCGATTCCTGGGGTCGCGATTCGATAATATATCGATTTTTTCAATTCAATGCGATTCTTGATTCAAAAACGATATTTTTCAGATTCAAAACGATTTTGTATTCATTCAATACATAGGATTTCAGCAGGATCTACCCCAGTCTGCTGACATGCTAGCAAAGTAGTAGATTTAAAAAAAAAAAGCTTTTATAATTGTAAAGGACAATGTTTGATCAACTGATTGCCATAATGTAAATTTGTTTCAACTATTAAACAAACCAAAAATATGACTTAGTTTATCTTTGCGAAAATATTGGACACAGTGTGTTGTCAAGCTTATGAGATGCGATGCAAGTTTAAGCCACTGTGACACTATTGTTCTTTATTTATTATTTTTATAAAAGTCTAATGCTAAAGTCAATGAGGGACTTTTAATCACTGCTATGCTGAAATCATAACTACTATTGATAATGTTGTTGATAATATTCATTTTTGTTTCACTACTTTTGGTTTGTTCTGTGTCGTGTTTGTGTCTCCTCTCAATTGCTCTGTTTATTGCAGTTCTGAGTGTTGCTGGGTCAGGTTTGGTTTTGGAATTGGATTGCATTGTTATGGTATTGCTGTGTATTGTTTTGTTGGATTGATAAAAAAAAAAAAAAAATAAAGAAAAAAATCGATTTAAAAGAAAAAAGAAAATCGATTCTGAATCGCACAACGTGAAAATCGTGATTCGTATTCGAATCGATTTTGTCCCACAACTCCCTAACATCTAGTCTCTTACGTGAATGAGCTAAATAATATTATTTGATATTTTACGGTAACGTGTTAATAACTTTACACATAAGTCGCTCCCGAGTATAAGTCGTACCCCCGGCCAAACTATTAAAAAAAACTGCGACTTATAGTCCGAAAAATACGGTAATCGGCACCTTGGATAGGTAAATAATTCATAAAAACATTGATTTCGATTCAATATTACTGTAAGAGATGCGAGCGACACTTGCTAACTTGTCAGCCACTTCTCCAATAGACTCCTTTTGAACACTCCTCGCACATTAACACTTCAAAAGGCACATATTTCCCCCGTTTGTTGACCTACAGACAATGTTTTTGGGGGGGAGGAGTCTGGTCGGGTGCTCGTTAGCTTAAAGCTAACAGCTAGCCTGTCTCCATCCACCAAAGATGTCGCTTCAGCAGGAGATGAAAGGGAAGTTTCCATGGACTCACAAAGACTAAAACAACTCACTGACTGGAGACATGGCACAGGATCAAGTTAAAAAGGTTGACTTTACACTCACTTTAGTGTTTACAATGAAGTCTTTCTTTTGACAGCGCCTTGCGGTAAAGTTGTCGGAGTGCAAACCGAGACAGTATTTGTCATTGATAAAACTTTCGGCAAATCTAAATTTCCGACCAATAACAACACAATAAATGTGGATGGAAATTTGATCCGGCAAGTATGAGGTGGCGACTCGTCCTTCCGCCCGATTGTAGCTGAGATAGGCTCCAGCGCTCCCCGCGAACCCGAAGAGAATAAGCGGTAGAAAAATGGATGGGGGTTGGTGCTAGCGGGGTGTATAATATAGTCAGGAAAAGTCATGGATGCAAAGGATTATGGGTATTTGTTGTGTTGCGTTTATGTTGTGTTACTGTGAGGATGTTCTCACAAAATTAGTTTGTCATTCTTGTTTGGTGTGGGTTCACAGTGTGGTGCATATTAGTAAGAGTGTTAAAGTTGTTTATATCACAACCATCAGTGTATTCTATGTCACCCAGTATGCCTTGCAGTCATGTACGTGTTTCTGCAGAAGCCACATACAACATGTCGCTGGACTGGCAAGCTGTTTGTACATGTTGTAGAAAGCGTCAAAGGCAATAGCTTCATAGCATGCCCTTATTTTTGATATCTGGGAGAGCGCCAGCAGATACTCGCGAGAACGTTTGCGGCTCCTATTGTCTTCTTTACTTTGTGACACGGGTCAAAATGGCTCTTTGAGTGGTAAAGGTTGCCGATCCCTGAACTATGTATTTTAAATATTTCCGAATAGTTCAACCGCCAACCGCCCGAATCTATTTAAAATCTATTTTTAAATTTTTTCGTCATGAGACCCGTCCGACCCGCGGTTTATCCGCGTATCTCTAATATATATATATATATATATATATATATATATATATATATATATATATATATATATATATATATATATTCTCCAGTAAGCAACTGTATGCCGATTTACAGGCACTGTCTTTTGTTAAATTTGTGAATGAACACCTGTGTAAATAGTTCATGTTTCTATTGTATACTTGTGGCTTATAAACTATGTACAAAATAAAAATCGTCCAAATATTAGGTGGGTGTCTTTTCCAATTAGGTGCCCTCTATAGCCCGGAAATTATTGCTTAATAAAAAAAAAAAAGAGGCATATGAATCAATTTTGAGTTCCCCAGCTGAGAAATCATGCAGCAATATAAACAGTATGTGTGCAGACTTGCAAGATGTGAACTAATAATTGGTGAGAAAGGAGCATGAGGCACAAATGAGTCAGAAGGGAATATGACGGATGACACATTTGGACATTAGCGGCCAAGAAGTGGCAGTCTTACTGAAGGAGGGTGGAGCATGTGGATGAAAAGGAAGAAGGATACTCACTGCCCTCAATCAGGCTTCCAGGAAGAGCTTTACCTTTGATTATGGTTGCTGTTTGTTCAGAAAATAAATGTGGAGGGAAGAAGAGAAAGCAAATTAATGAGATCAGAGGAGAGGAAGCGTGTTGGTGTAATATTGATAAACTGCCACAATGACGTAACCACAGCTGGTGGCTTGAGAGTGGATCACTGACAATCGCTTCACCTCATCTTTAATTCATGACGGAGGCGATAAGCGGTCGCTATCGAAAGACGCAAACAAGCAAGAGCAGCGGAATACGAGTGAAAATGGCACACCTCTGTCGCGGGCCTTGTCACTCAGCAGGACTTCCACCTCCCGGTATTCCTTCAGCGCCTCCAGTAAGATGTTGCCCTCCTTGTGGAAGAGGAAGAGGAGGGGCAGGGTGATGTCCTCCGTGCTGCGCCCGTCGCCGGCCATCTGGAAGAGAGGGGCTGTGTCGCTGCTGCTTCCCTCGTTGTCGTCTGGGAGACAAGGAAACAGAATTTGAAGCATATTTCATATCCATCCATCCATTTTCTAACCCTTATTCCCTTTTTGGGGTCGCTGGCACCTATCTCAGCTACAATCGGGCGAAAGGCGGGGCACACCCTGGACAAGTCGCCACCTCATCGCAGGGCCAACACAGATAGACAACATTCACACTCACATTCACACGCTAGGGCCAATTTAGTGTTGCCAATCAACCTATCCCCAGGTGCATGTCTTTGGAGGTGGGAGGAAGCCTATATTAAATATTAATCCATATTAAATTAGAAACCACGTAATACCACTTGGGTCATTTAAGGCAGTGGTTCTCAAATGGGGGTATGCGTACCCCGGGGGTACTTGAAGGTATGCCAAAAGGTACGTGAGTATTAAAAAAAAGATTCTAATAATATCAACAGTTCAAAAATCCTTTATAAATATATTTATTGAATAATACTTCAACAAAATATGAATGTAAGTTCATAAACAGTGAAAAGAAATGCAACAATGCAATATTTAGTGTTGACAGTTAGATTTTTTGTGGACATGTTCCATAAATATTGATGTTAAAGATTTCTTTTTTTGTGAAGAAATGTTTAGAATTAAGTTCATGAATCCAGATGGATCTCTATTACAATCCCCAAAGAGGGCACTTTAAGTTGAAATGCAACAATGCAATATTTAGTGTTGACAGTTCGAATTTTTGTGGACATGTTCCATAAATATTGATGTTAAAGATTTAATTTTTTGTGAAGAAATGTTTAGAATTAAGTTGATGAATCCAGATGGATCTCTATTACAATCCCCAAAGAGGGCACTTTAAGTTGATTATTACTTCTATGTGTAGAAATCTTTATTTATAATTGAATCACTTCTTTATTTTTCAACAAGTTTTTAGTTATTTTTATATCTTTTTTTCCAAATAGTTCAAGAAAGACCACTACAAATGAGCAATATTGTACACTGTTATACAATTAAAAAAATATCAGAAACTGATGATATAGTGCTGTATTTTACTTCTTTATCTCTTTTTTTTTCAACCAAAAATGCTTTGCTCTGATTAGGGGGTACTTGAATTAAAAAAAATGTTCACAGGGGGTACATCACTGAAAAAAGGTTAAGAACCACTGAGTTAAGGCAACACTATTTGGAAATTAAACATTAATATACCATTAATATTCACATGTAATAAGGACATCGCAATCACAGCAAAGGGTGGCTATTTTAAAGAAACTACAATATAAAACATGTTTTCAGTTATTTTACCTTTTTTTGTTAAGTACATGACTCCACATGTGTTCCTTAATAGTTTTGATGCCTTCAGTGACAATCCACAATGTAAATAGTCATGAAAATAAAGAAAATGCATTGAATGAAGAGAAGGTGTGTCCAAACTTTTGGCCTGTACTGTATATACATACATACATACACAAATTTAAGAATGATGTTTTGGATTGAAACCATTACTGTTATTAATATCATCAATACATTTCTATCTACATTTCTATCCACAGTAAGTATTGTAAAGCTGGAAATAGAATATACAACAATTATTTTCAAAAAAAGAGGAGAAAAATTATCTTGGAGAAAAATGTAATTTAAAACATTTGTATGCACGTACAACACTTAAGACCTTCAGTATATCTGTATTTGGAATTAAATTATGCAATGGATTAAGCAAAGCAATCAAACAATGTACTAATGTGATCCACTTCAAGAAACTCTTCAAACTTAAAGTGTTTACAAAGTACAAAGAAGAACCATGATAAACATTCTGAATTTATTTCATCCAACCATCCGTTCATTTTCACAATAATCTGACTCAGCTCACCATATGAAATGTAACTTACTTCACCGAGTATTATTAATTTATTTATTTTTATTGGGATTATTTATGGAGTGTATTGTGAATAAATTGAGAACAGGAAGTGAACAAAAGTTTTAGCAACTGTTATGTAAAAGAAAGGGGTGGGATTAAATAAGATGTGCTTCTTCCTACTCCTTTTCGAACATGTTAAAAAGAGAAACTGGAAATTGTGATGTATCATGTTGTATGCATGGATGTTCGAAATAAACTCAAACTCAACTCAAATAGGTTAAGAGTTGGGGTTGTTCTATTTTATTTTGTTAGATTAGTTAACATTCTTTGATTTTTGTAAATAAAATTTACTTGTAACCTGTGAACTGTTTTGAAAAGTTTTTTTTAATTATTTATAAACCGAGAATTGATTTAAAATCGAATCGTCCGCCCCAAGAATCGGAATCAAATAGACTTGTGAGGTGCCCACAGATTTCCAACTCTACCCTTTAGTCACCTTTGTACTCTTTTAATCCAATATAGTAATGCTACTGAGGCTGAGCCAATCAGTGGCCACAATATTGATTGGTTTGGTCTCATCTCATGCCCAGTACTACTGCAGTATTAATATTTGTATTTGTTTTAGCAATCTGTATGGTTGAAAATGCTCAATTTAGGGCAAAAATGTAGACGAATATGCTTAAAAAAAAACCCTGGAAAAAGTCTGCGATGTGTTGAAGGCCCAATACTTTAAGCGCGATGTGGCAAGGGAAGACTGTACACAGTCAGTTAGCGTTAAAGCTACTTTAAGTTAACAGACTTACAATGTACGACTGATATTGGGTATTTAAAAAAAGAATAAAAAGGCAGAAAACCCTTTCGATGGATTTATGCGTTGTAGTTTCTGGTACAATAATGTATGACAACAATGAGGGTGGTTGATATGGTAGCCAATTACACGAACGTATGACACAAACAAAACTCAATCAACTTATTCGACTGTCTGTCTTCAAGGTAATCTTGTTTATCCAGCGCTAATCTAATCAACAGGTTCATCATCCTCCTTTGTGTCATCAGCGGCTCTCTCGCACACTCACCGATGACAACGCCTCCGATGGCGCCGGCCTTCTGGATGTGTCGGGCTTTCTCCGCGAACATGCACTGGCCCCTCTGGAGCAAAGCGATGTGGCCCCGCACGTACTCGCTGTTAGTGATCTCGCTGCAGCCGGTGTACGGCTCGGCGACGGTCACAAAGCCTCGAACCTACACGGGTGAAGGAGGTTAGGATACATTGATACTGTAATATTGTTCTCAGTGATAAGGCCCGTCAATAGTTCTCACCCCCGTGGAGCTTTTGGACAAATCCGTGCCAAACTGTGCCGGGCCGGCGGTCAGCACCACCCTGCCGAAGAAGGGATGCGAGACAATCTGAATGGCTCGGGGAGGCAGCTGCTCTTTCTGCTGTTGGCTGGAAAGCTCCATCATCTCCTGCATGAAGCGTATGCCATCCTCCGCTGCTATGGGGCTCACCGCCTGACAGTGGAGGAAGTGACTCATTGACTCAGGATGGGAAGAAGATGAGAATCGTCACTCTTACGCAGCTGTGTACAGGAAAAAGTTTGGAGACCATTCTCTGTGCTATTGAATCAGAAGGTGCCTCCAAACTTTTGATTGAGACCACATTGCAAAGCTTGTAAGGTTGTTTCTTATTGATTGCTTCTATCAATCTGCCGTTTGTATTGAATAAATTATGCTGTCTTGTCACTTTAGCCAGTGTTTCCCAACCTGGTATTGAATCAAGGTACACATTTTTACAATGGAAAAACTACACAGCACACCACAAAACAAAAATGTTACAATAAGTATTTAGATTTTTTTTGTAATCCAATTGAAAAGGTTAAACAAAGACCAAATCAACGTACAATATATAATATATAATAATCTTCTTAAATGTCAGTGGCACTTAGACACGTTCTATCTTCCCTTTTTCCACATTTTGTTAAGTTACAGCCTTACTCAAAAATGGAATAAACTATTTTTTGCCCTCAAAATACTATACACAGTACCAATGATGACAATGTGTAAACGTTTTTCAAGAGCTTTTTGAAAATGTATTAAAATTTAAAGCCCTACTGAAGTGAGATTGTCTTATTTAAACAGGGATAGCAGGTCCAGTCTATGTGTCATACTAGATCATTTCGCGATATTGCCATATTTTTGCTGAAAGGATTTAGTAGAGAACATCGACGATAAAGTTCGCAACTTTTGGTCGCTAATAAAAAAACATGCCTTTACCGGAAGTAGCAGACGATGTGCGCGTGACGTCACGGGTTGTAGGGCTCCTCACATCCTCACATTGTTTAAAATCCTCACATTGTTTACAATCATAGCGACCAGCAGCTAGAGCGATTCGGACGGAGAAAGAGACAATTTCCCCATTAATTTGAGCGAGGATGAAAGATTCGTGGATGAGGATAGTGAGAGTGAAGGATTAGAAGAAAAAAAAAAAGGCGAGGACAGTGGGAGCGATTCAGATGTTATCAGACACATTTACTAGGATAATTCTGGAAAATCCCTTATCCACTTATTGTGTTACTAGTGTTTTAGTGAGATTATATGGTACCTGAAAGTCGGAGGGGTGTGGCCACGGGTGTGGTGACCGCCAGTGTCTCCGGTGGGAGGAGGTAATAGTCTGCAGCAGCTGCAGGAGGACGCAAGCTCCGCTCATAACTACGGTAAGAGCCGACTTATTACCACAATTTTATCACCGAAACTTGCCGGTTGACATGTAGTCGGGAACCATGTTCGCTTGACCGCTCTGTTCCATAGTAAGGCTTTACCTTCGGGAATTTTAAACAAGGAAACACCAGCAGTGTTTGTGTGGCTAACGGCAGCCGCAATACACCGCTTCCCACCTCCATCTTTCTACTTTGACGTCCCCATTATTAATTGAACAAATTGCAAAAGATTCAGCAACACAGATGTCCAGAATATTGTGTAATTATGCAATTAAAGCAGACTACTTATAGCTTGGATCGGGCTGGAAAAAAATGTCAATGTTAATATTTCATCATTGATATATAAACTATCAGACTGCATGGTCGGTAGTAGTGGGTTTCAGTAGGCCTTTAAAATTAGGAACGCCCACATCCATAAGTATTCACAGCCTTTACCATGAAACTCAAAAGTGAGCACAAGTGCATTCTGCTATTTTAACTGATCATCCTTGAGATGTTCCTACAACTTAATTGTAGTCCTCCTGTGGTAAATTCAGTTGATTAGCCATAATTTGGACAGGCCCACACCTGTCTATAGATAATGTCCCACACTTGGCAGTGCACGAGAGCATAAACCAAGAATGAAGTCGAAGGAATTGTCTATAGATAGGATTATCTTGAGGTACAAATCTGGGGAAGGTTACAGAAAAAAATCTGCTTTGAAATTCCCAATGAGCACAGGGGCCTCCATCATCTGTAAATGGAAGACATTTGGAGCCACCAGAACTTTTCCAAAGGCTGGCCAGCCATCTTAACTGAGTGATCAGGAGAGAAGGGCCCCAGTCAGGGAAGTGACCAAGAACCAGACGGTCACTCTGTCAGAAAGACAGCAATCATCTGTGGAGGGAGTAGAACCTTCCAGAAGGACAACTATTTCTGTTGCAATCCACCAACAAGGCCTGTATGGTTGAGTGGCCAGATGGAAGCAAATCCTTTGTAAAAGTTTGCAAAAGGCACCTGAAAAACTCTCTGATCATGAGGAACAAAATTCTCTGGTCTGATGAGACAAATATTGAACTCTTTCGGGTAAAAGCCAGGCGTCATGTTTGGTGGAAACCAGGCACCGCTAATCCCCAGGCGAATACCATCCCTACAGTGACACATGGTGGTGGCAGGCAGCATCATGCTGTGGGGATGTTTTTCAGCAGAAGGAACTACAAAACTAGTCAGGATAGAAAGAAAAATGAATGCAGCAATGTACAGAGACATCCTGTATGAAACCCTGATTCAGAGCGCTGTTGAACTTAGACTGGGGCGACGGTTCATCTTTCAGCAGGACAATGACAACCAAGAGGAATGCCTTCAGGACCAATCTGTAAATGTCCTTGAGTCGGCCAGCCAGTGCCAAGACTTAAATCCGATTGAACGTCTCTGGAGAGATCTGCACAGACGCTTCCCATCCAACCTGCTGGAGCTTGAGAGGTGCTGCAAAGAGTAATGGCTAAAACTGCCCATAAATAGATGTGACAAGCTTGTGGCATTGCATTTAAGAAAAAACTTGAGGCTGTAATTTCTGCCAAAAATGCCACAACAAAAGTACTGATCAAAAGCTCTGAATACTTATGTAAATGTGATTTCTTAGTGTTTTTATTTTTTAATAAATTACCAAAAAATGTATTTTTCTCAGCTGTGGTCAGTATAGGCCAGTGGTTCTCAAATGGGGGTACGCGTACCACTGGGGGTACTTGAAGGTATGCCAAGGGGTATGTGAGATTTTTTTTAAATATTCTAAAAATAGCAACAATTAAAAAATCCTTTATAAATATTTTTATTGAATAATACTTCAACAAAATATGAATCTAAGTTCATAAACTGTGAAAAGAAATGCAACAATGCAATATTCAGTGTTCACAGGTAGATTTTTTTGTGGACATGTTCCATAAATATTGATGTTAAAGATTTATTTTTTTTGTGAAGAAATGTTAAGAATTAAGTTCATGAATCCAGATGGATCTCTATTACAATCCCCAAAGAGGGCACTTTAGGTTGATGATAACTTCTATGTGTAGAAATCTTTATTTATAATTGAGTCACTTGTTTATTTTTCAACAAGTTTTTAGTTATTTTTCTATATTTTTTTCCAAATAGTTCAAGAAAGACCACTACAAATAAGCAATATTTTGCACTGTTATACAATTTAATAAATAAACGCTGATGACATAGTGCTGTATTTTACTTCTTTATCTCTTTTTTCAACCAAAAATGATTTGCTCGGATTAGGGGGTACTTGAATTAAAAAAATGTTCACAGGGGGTACATCACTGAAAAAAGGTTGCGAACCACTGGTATAGGCCACAGCTGTATTTAGTTTTAATACACTTTTTCACAAAAGTCTAGAAGTCTAGCGCTAAAGTCATACAGAACAAAAAAAAAACAGGACTTAAGTGGTGAAGCTGTGTTTTCGTTTACAATTTATTTTATTCACAGATTAGTTAAGACAAATATTCATTATGTGTTTAGTTTATTTATTTTAGCACAACATATTTGTATTCAAATGTAATTTTAATCAGTTAAGTATGTCCCTTTTTATGCAGTATATTTGGCCAGGACTTATTCTTCTAATCAGCCTGACTATGCCTAAGATTTCTGTGCTGATTAATCTTAGTGATTAACACATGATTTCATATCATTTGATAAGTTTCTTAACTAAAAGTAGGTTAGATATAATCTTTGAATATGATTAAAATCAAGAGTAAGATTACTAAACAAATGTTAATATTTGAGTGAAGGCTTTTTAGTGGAAATGTTGAGCCAGAGGTCAAAAAGGTTAAGAACCCTTGGTCTAGGTCAGGGGTGCCCACACTTTTTCTGCAGGCGAGCTACTTTTCAATTGACCAAATTGAGGGGATTTACCTCATTCATATATCAATCAATCAATCAATCAATCTATGTTTACTTATATAGCCCTAAATCACTAGTGTCTCAAAGGGCTGCACAAACCACAACACAAACCACTACCACATCCTCGGTAGGCCCACATAAGGGCAAGGAGAACTCACACCCAGTGGGACGTCGGTGACAATGATGACCCAGTGGGACGTCGGTGACAATGATGACTATGAGAACCTTGGAGAGGACGAAAGCAATGGATGTCGAGCGGGTCCAACATGATACTGTGAAAGTTCAATCCATATTGGATCCAACACAGTCGCGAGAGTCCAGTCCAAAGCGGATCCAACACAGCAGCGAGAGTGTTCTTGTCAAAAGTCTAGCAGCCGCATTTTGTACCAACTGTAATCTTTTAATGCTAGACATGGGGAGACCCGAAAATAATACGTTACAGTAATCGAGGCGAGACGTAACAAACGCATGGATAATGATCTGAGCGTCTTTAGTGGACAGAATGGAGCAAATTTTAGCGATATTACGGAGATGAAAGAAGGCCGTTTTAGTAACGCTTTTAATGTGTGACTCAAAGGAGAGAGTTGGGTCGAAGATAACACCCAGATTCTTTACCGTGTCGCCTTGTTTAATTGTTTGGTTGTCAAATGTTAGAGTTGTATTATTAAATAGAGGTCGGTGTCTAGCAGGACCGATAATCAGCATCTCCGTTTTTTTGGCGTTGAGTTGCAAAAAGTTAGCGGACATCCATTGTTTAATTTCATTAAGACACGCCTCCAGCTGACTACAATCCGGCGTGTTGGTCAGCTTTAGGGGCATGTAGAGTTGGGTGTCATCAGCATAACAGTGAAAGCTAACACCTTATTTGCGTATGATGTCACCTAGCGGCAGCATGTAGAAGAGCTGAAGAGTGCAGGGCCAAGGACCGAACCCTGGGGAACTCCACACGTTACCTTTACGTAGTCCGAGGTCACATTGTTATGGGAGACGCACTGCATCCTATCAGTAAGATAAGAGTTAAACCAAGACAGTGCTAAGTCTAACATACCAATTCGTGTTTTGATACGTTCTAATAAAATATTATGATCGACGGTATCGAAAGCAGCGCTAAGATCGAGGAGCAGCAACATAGATATCATTTATATTTATTTATTTATGAAAGTGACGTTTCTGTTAACAAGTTAAATGTGTTTCATTATTATACAAGCATGTGTAACACAAAAGCCTAAAGACCGACTGCACATTTCCTATCTTCACAATAACAGCCCTGCTTCATGCTGCCTGCGCTAACAAAATAAAGAGTCTCGGAAAGCTGCACAAGCACTTGTGCACGCCAGCTCTCCCGTCCAAAGGCAAAACCCAGTAACTCAATTTTGGTCAAAACTGAGCTGATAATAATTTTGGAGTTCCTAGGTGATATGCTTTACATTAGTGTATGCGATATTGTAATTTGTTCCGTAAGTAAGCTGTTACGCGCATGGTAGGACCTAGCAACTACCACATAACCGCGTAGATACAACAGAAAAACCTAGTATCTCAAGGGACCAATCGGAGCTTCTTTGTCAGTCGCCTTATTGTCTTTAATGAGACATTTGCACGAATGGGGGCCGACGGTCAACCTGATTATGTGATATTATGGCACGAGGGGATATTTGGAAGATTGGCCCAGGACGTTGCAAGCACCTTCATTAAATGTATTGTTCTTGATTCTTCCCCTTGCATACTCTTTTGGGCAGATAACTGTGGAGGTCAAAATAAAAACTGGACGCTGTACACGGCTCTTGCCCAATGTGCAAACGCAGAATGGGGCCCACCCGAGATTGTGATAAAATATCTGGAGAAAGGGCACACGTTCATGAGAGCAGATTCAATCCACGGCTCAATCGGCAAGAAAATGAAAGCTCAAGAAAACATCTATACGTTTGATGACTTTGTAGATCTTTGTAAGACAACATCAAGATAGATTGGTTTTCCTTTGTTTTCTCAAAATCAGCTAGAAGTGAGTTACTAGTTACTAGGTTTTACCTTTGGACGGGAAAGCTTTCCGAGACTCTTTATTTTGTTAGCGCAGGCAGCATGAAGCAGGGCTGTTATTGTGAAGATAGGAAATGTGCAGTCGGTTTTTAGGCTTTTGATGGCAGGTACGGAGCGAGAGTCTGTTGAAATAAAAATTGTTTCTCGCCTTCCTCTTGGTAATTTTTTCTTAATAATGATCTCGCAGCAGCCAGCGTCATCTCACAAGACCCTCGAGTGCCGTGAATGTCAATCAAGTGACGTCTTGGTGAAGATTGATGATCGCGAATTTTTAGGTCTATTTTTTTAAAAGCCTGGCTGGCGATCGACTGACACACCCCCCGCGGTCGACCGGTAGATCGCAATCGACGTGATGGGCACCCCTGGTCTAGTTAATATGTACTGGATATGATTTGATGTAAATGTTACTCCAGAGCACATTTCAACCATCTTTCTGATTATGTCTACAAACGGCTAGTGTGTTCCCTTTAAATTGCAAATTAACTTTTCCGAGCACGGCCCTTTCCAAAAGTGTCAAAAGCAGGGGGCCAGAGAGTATGTACTCGGATGCCCATATAAGTACATCCGTCACATTGTGACATTACAGACTGCCCACCATTAAAAAAAAGACTGCAAAACCACCCAATAGCGAAACATCGCCAGCAACGTGTTGCACCTGTTCCTCAGTAACGACTGACTCGTGGAAGTGCGGGAACGCATTTTTGTAAGGTCATAAAAGAGAACACGTGGTGCTTTCCTAGTGTACCTGCGTTGCGTGCTGCACTAGCTGCACCCTTCCGTCCTTCAGGTGGATGAGGCTGACACCCATCCTCTTCAACAGCTCCAGATGTTCCGGGTTGTTCGCCATGAAGTCCTGCGCTCTCAGAGGAGGGGCTCCCATGCCCGGCTCCCTGGATGGAGGGAAGAAACAAGGTTTGGATTTTTGATGGTGGTATAAACAAAACATATGCAGCATTTTAAACCGTTACCTGAAAGGAGCAGGGCGTGGGCAGCTTTTGTCCACCACGCCACGAATCGGTTCCCTCAGATTATGGGGAAAGGCGGGGTCAGGAAACAGGAGGCGTGTGTTGGGGCAGGTCCAATCGAAGTTGGAATCATCCAGCTCCTCTTCTGTCTGAGGTATCTTGAGAACATAAAACCTTATATTAGAAACAAGTCTGTTTGGATGTGTCTTGCTTGATGCAATAATGGCACAATTACCGTTCTGTTTGAGGGAACTGAGGAGTGAGAGAGGGCGGCTGTGGAGAGCGACAGAGGCAAGAGATGCGCCTCGGTCGTAAATACGTAGTCCTCCACATCAAAGGGTAGGTCCTCCACATCAGCAAAGAGTAGGAAAAGGTACTTAAACATCTCAGCAAGGAAGAAAGAGTCCATACTATGGAGAAAGTAATATAGTTATTGAACAAGCAACAATGTTCGAGTTTGGAATATGATTTATTCATCTACTCCAGGGGTGTCCAAAGTGCAGCCCAAGGGGGTATTTTTGCCCCACAATTTGTTTTTTATTTGTTCTTGGCATATTGCCGTGTTTCTCAAATAGTTGGATCTTTACTATTTGTGTCTAAACTCTAGTATTCATCTAAGAACAATACCTGGAAAATAAGTGGCAATAACCAGAATAAAAATACAGTGCAACCTTGGTTTATAAGTGCATGTATTTCTGTATTTGCGACCTTTTCGGTTTTTGAACCTTTACATCAAGCTAAATATGCCATACACATTATATATAGATAGATAGTATTTTATTGATTCCTTCAGGAGAGTTCCCTCAGGAAAATTTAAATATACATATATACATTTTATAGACATATGAAGCCACCTCCAAAGACATGCACCTGGGGATAAGTTGATTAGCAAAACTAAATTGCCCCTAGTTTGTGAACGTTGTCTGTCTATCTGTGATGAGGTGGTGACTTTTCCAGGATGTACCCTACCGCCCGAATGCAGCCGAGATAGGCTCCCACACCCCCTGTGACCCCAAAAGGGACAAGTGGTAGGAAATGGATGGATGGATGTAGACATACACGCGCGCGCGCACACGCACACGCACACACACACACACACACACACACACACACACACACACACACACACACACACACACACACTGTTTTCCTAAATAGGGACTTTTTTCGAGGCTAGAACCATTTATTCATGTTTACATTGATTCTTATGGGGAACTAAGCTTCACTATACAAACTTTTCAGTTTACGAACCATGTTCAAGAACCAACTAAGTTTGTAAGTAGTACGACAAAGCATACATAGTCTTTGGATTCACCATAACTACAATAGGAAATGAGGAAAGATCAGTGTGTGTTTCAAGACATTGATCTACCCATTGCAACATCTCAAATAGTGGGATGTGTTTTTCAAATGTTGCTGTAATAAAACTAAGTAAAGTTCCCAGGTTAACATTGAACAAAAATTAAGAGTAGCAGCATCAAGTTTGAAACCCAGATTATTAAAGGTTAATTGTGTTCACTTGAAAAAAATGCTCAAGTTAATGTACAATAGTTGACAGTTTGAGGCTTTTTAAAATTTTCCTCTGGATGGATTATAAATTCACGAAAAGTAAATGCAAATATGGACTTACCTCCCGTCTGATAAACTACAATATCATTGTTGCAATTTTTGCGTAAAACTAGAACATCACAACTCTCTTTTTAAAAAGCAGTAAGCTGATCAAGCTAATAAGCGAGCAGTGTTTACAGTTCTAAAACATTTTCAATGTTGCTGTATTAACTTTATACAAATGCAAAGTACAGTAAAACATTTGCACTTTTTTTCTGTACATTGAGAATCACACAGACTGAACAGTCATGATTAAGTTACAAATTTAATTTACATTAACATTTTTAACATGGAATTTGACTTAAATTGTTGCAGATATTATCTCATCTCTTTATATTCATTTAATTTGATGAAAAGGTGATTATATAAATAATGTAACTCAAACAGTGTGTTGTACAGTTAGATAAATATTACCAAGTTTTCAATAGTACAAAGTTATCTCCCCCAGGCCAGTCACAACAGAGAATTATCGACAAGCAGTGGTATATTGTATAATACATTATGAATTCCTAATAATTATATCGCTAATTTGATGTTGATGTTTTGTTCAGCTAGTTTACTATATTGGCCTAAATTAGATCAGTTTTAGCACAAAATGTCTCCCAAATCCTCCTATTTTACATGTATGCGGCCCTTGGTAGAAAAGGTTGGACACCCCTCTTATTTATTTTATTCTCACCGGTCTTCATGGCTGCCTGTGCGCACGTCCTTCATAGCAGCGAAGCCGCAGGGAACGCGAGCAAAGCGGTTGAGGTTGTCCAGGATGGTACGACCTGCTTCCAGGTAGTATGGGTCTCCAGTAGCCTGAAGCCAGAAAACAGTTGTTATAAAGGCAGATTAATATTCTATACCAATGGTTCCCAAACTTTTGCAGGCTGGCGTCCCCCCCCCCCTTCCCCACAGACCCATATGGAAACAAACACCTCTTTCTTGATATTTGGTATGCTGCAATTTGAAAAGAGAAAGGTTAAACACAAATGTGTATTTCACAAATAAAACCCAATTTAGTAAACCAATTTATTTTTTAGCAGTTTTAACTGTTTCAGCAACATAGAATGGTAAATAAACATTCCACCAGTAACCTTCATTGTCTCACACTTAATATTAATGGGATGGATGTGCTTGGTGCAGGGACATAAGCTTCTCAACATCAGGCTGGAACTCACTAAGAAGAAGTCGTAGATCCCCGCGGTCAGTAATTTTCAGTCGGTTTCTTTGCTTGGAAAGAAGCAAGGCGACTGCACTGAAGCCCCGTTCTACTAAATATGATGTTGGCGTGTGGTAATCGGACCCTGATGCGTTGTCCACCGACTCGTCCTGCTGCACGTGTTGTGTACAAATCGTCAAACAAACGTTCGAACTTCTGACTTCGACTTCGGACTGCCTCCCCCCTACCGCCCCCTTCTTCCTCACCGCCCCCCCAGATCTTTCCACCGCCCCCAGGGGGGCGGTACCGCCCACTTTGGGAACCACTGTTCTATACAAAACATACTGTATCATAAAAAAATTACAAATTTTCTGGTTTTGAATCCATTTAATGCAGCAGTGCCAAAACTGTGGCCCGCGGAACAGTTTTGGCCTGCCAGCCCTTTGGCTGTCCCAAGTTTAGAAATATAAATTTTTTTAATCTTTCCTGTTAAGCCACTCATATTGTACTGCTGTATATATTTACTTTGTATACTTCTAATGTGGCCCCTGAATCAAAAAGTTTAGGGGACCCATGGTTTTATGCATGTAATATTTCAGAGTAAATGCAATAAAATCCAGCAGTTGTATTCAATAAAAGATCCACAATGTTACCTTGTAAAGGAAATACGTGCTCTCTGCAAACTCCGGCCTCAGTGGATGCTGGGCCCAATGCACTCTGAAATCAGTAGTAAATGCCTGGGTGGACAAACGAGAAAAAGTGGCAATATCTGTGGATCAGTACACCATTGTAAGCTAGATGACAGGTGACATTTACAAAACCAAATGGCTAAAAAATAGCTTTAGAAAATATTGTAATGACACTGCAGTCTGACAAAACAGCAAAGAAGACGCACCACTTTGTCATGACCACAATGATTAACCAGCCCTTTGCTAAATTTCATTTTTTCATGACCCTATGTGTTTGATAAAGCACAGCGACATGTGATTACCTCTGGCAAGAAGTTGTGTTTCTTGGTCACCTGATACAACATTTCATGAGTCTCGATGGCAGGGCGGATGTCTCCCTTCAACACCTTGGATGGCGACAGAAGTAACACTGAATGAAATGACATTACAAAAAACAACTCTTCCAATCAAATGGTCCAATCTGACCTGGAGGCCGGGAAAGAAAGCCAGCAGAGAGTCCATCCAGGTCCGAGCTGGAAGCAGAGGTTTGTGGATGTGGACATCCAGCAGCAAGGGAGGTTGGCTAATGTACTTCATTATGGATGCATAGTGCTGAGTGGGAAGAATGAATGCAACAAGACACCCAGAAAGTTGAGCATCTAAAGTTGTACACATCTAAAGCATACATTATATAGAAGTTTATTGTGGCTGGTATATTACACAGTAATAATGTGTGAGTGCTTACAATATTAAAGCGCTGCAGAAACTGATCATCTCCCAGGAGAACGTAGGCCTTGAGTAGGTATTCATAGTACGAGTCAATTCCTGCTCCAACTCCACTATCTGGAAACAGCATGCATAAATCCAGTGTTATAACTAGACATGTATTTGTAGGGGCCAGTCAGGAATCAATTTGTACCCCCACATATTGATTTGGCGCTACCGGTTTGCCGTTGCTTAGTTGCGTAGATTTCCTACTAAAAAATGGTGTAAGCTCAAATACAGAAAACATACGCGAAAACAGTTTTAGATGTATTAAAGTGCGCGCTTGCATTATTCCAAGCAAATTTCTTTTTTACATTCCAATCAACGCGGAATTGAGCGCAGGTGGAGTGCATGTGGCTACTCTCTGTCCACGCCTCCATGTAAATAGTCTAATCATATTTGAATTGGCCATGCGCCTAAGATCCCACACTCTACCCAATAGGAATTCACAGACAAGAAGTAGGAGGTGAAGTGACGTCGCAGGCAAAATATACTCTTTGGCATGAGTTTCCAGCGAACGGAAAGGGGTTGAGTGGGATAAAGTGTACAAGGCTGTTAATGCTGTTGAGTCAGAGAACTGCACACAAGAAAAAATCTGAAATAAGTGGTACTATATCAGGAAGAAGGTGAAGAGGATGAATGTGGTAGTGCTCACGCCGTTTGAGAAGATAGTCGCTGCAATGATACGTAAAACTATAGGAAAAGGCTGACTCCGATTACCGCCAGTATTAATATCATTTGTGTAACTTACTGTGTTCATACAGAAGCTATACAGTAGTTCATTGAGTAGAGTTTCATGTGAAAACTGTTTAATATTGGGTTTGAAATATTTCAAATTCAAACATGCAAGCGTATCAAAAAGCAAATTAAGGACTTTGATTCTGTCCGATTACTCTATTTATTGTTACAACACTGAAGAGCAACTTGTGGTCGCAGCCACGTTTCACAAAGTCAGGCCAATTCTCCACAGTCCGGTACTGTTAATATGCCACAACCGCTGGGTTCTGCATCTGTCCGCCCGACTGGCCAAGCTGTGCTGGAGTCACAGTAACACATTGTGACAGCAAATAAGTGGCAAATTGATTGACTAGATACATTTATAGACGTCCATGAATATGAAGCACTAAATGCATTGGCCAAAAAGGGAGTTGTGTGTCCTTGCTTCTATTTTTACATCGTTGAAATCAAATGTTGGCAAAGCCCGAACGACCACCCTTGTGTTTCGCTCAAGTATCCATAGAATGAAGGAATGTGCATACGAGAGCCATGATGTTGGCGTGAGGCACTGCACATTTCCACATTCACTTCACTCTTAATACATATCAACTTTGCCATGCAAAAATGCGTTGCCAAATTTTTGTGCGCTTAATACATTAGGCCCCTGATCTGCTAGAGCAGGGTTAGGGAACCTATGGCTCTAGAGCCAGATGTGGCTCTTTTGATGACTGCATCTGGCTGTCAGATAAATCTTAGCTGACATTGCTTAACACGATAAGTAATTAATAATTCCACTGATAATCACAGTGTTTAAAATAACGTTAAAATTACAAAACATTCTCATGCATTTTAATCCAACCATCCGTTTTCTATCGCACTTGTCCAAGATGTCGCATTAATGGTAAGAAGTATTATATTTATTATTGGTTAACTTTAGAATAACAATGTTGTTAAAAACAATTAGAGACTTATTATACTCTCAAAATGTTGGTCTTAAAAATGCACGCATTTAGTTCTATTCAGTGTTAAAAAATGTTATATGCCTCTCACGGAAATACATTTTGAAATATTTGGCTTTCATGGCTCTCTCAGCCAAAAAGGTTCCGACCTTTGTGCTAGAGGATAAGACGACACAGCAGCATTGCCAACTTACATCTTTCTCTCTTTCTAGACAGTCATTTTTAAAAAAGCAACTGGCGACAGATTTAATGAAGACATTTTGAGGACCGTGACATGAAAGTAGGCATCACCCTACCCTATGAGCAGCAAGAGGCAACGTGGGCCCTTCCCCTTCTAAAAACGTTTACAGGTGGCTATGTCTTTTTGTGACATTCCAAAACAAACAGCAAAAAGAGTCTATTAATGGTTCTAAAAAATGTTGTAAACTTTTTTATGTTTTCCTCTTTTAACAAATGTTATTTAAAAAAAACCCTTGTTTTCTTACGATTTTGCAATACAGTAACACTTTACCTTTTAGGTGAAATATGTGCCTACATCTCCTGCAATCAGGTTCCACAAAACATCGACCAAGTTATTTGTTTAAAAATTAAGAGTTTGAAGTTTGAGCAAGATGCTTCTGTAGCTAGTTAGCATGCACAAGCTTTGTACTGCAGGAGCAGTACAAAGTTAGCAGTCAGTATTTGTTTCTACAGAGTTAGCTGAATATATGCCTGTAATTAGAAATACAATATTCTGTTGTATGTCAATTTTGTTTTGTTAATATCTCCTTTGATAAACGTTTGCACAAGTTCGCTCTGTTAATTTAGTTTGCTTGTCAGTGAACTGTTTTTTGTACGTTCGCAATAAGCTCGCGGCATGAGAGCCAACTTTTATCCTGTATAATTGTATTGCCATTTTTCTGTATTGTTAATTTAAACTGTTAAGTTGATTTAACATGATTCCTACATGTATGTGCACTTCATATGTATGTTATTGTCCTTCCATTTGCGTGCGTAGTTTTACTGTAACTTCATTGTGGAAACTATCAAAAAACTCAAGTTGTTTTGTTCATCTCCAATTTAAAAGACTGTTTACATATATGACAAACTAAATTCCAACATTTAGGGAAGGCAAAATAACATGTCAATAAACCACGGGTGTCCAAAGTGTAATCTCTTTTACATAGTCGTAATAGGCAGCAATAGTTCAAAAATAAAGCAAAACAATATAATTTCAGGAAAAAAAAGTATATTAATACTACTTACTAATAACACAGATTTGTTTGTAAATGTATGTACAACATTTATATTGCCTTTTCAAAGAAAATATATGCCTCTCAACCAATTATGAAAATAATAAGGTGATGTCATCGCCCTGGCCGCGCCCCTACCACCACAGGTGTATTGGCAATCTTTTGGAAACACTGGCGTCATGGTCAATTAAGCAAATTACCCCCCGCACCTCCCACAAGTAGATTGGTGTCCTTCCCGGACACGCCAACCTGCTCCTCTCACCCCTGCGGACCCACTCTCCTGAGTGGATGTTGATGGTTGTTCCCACCAGGTTGCTGTTCCTCTGCCTCTTCTCCCAAAGAAAATCCAGGGCTCTACGGGCATGCGCCTGTGAAATAAATAAAAAAATAATTTGTATATCCTCCTAAGTGTAACAATGTTTTATATTAGTGACGAAAAAACGTCAAATAAATGTATTTTTGCCAAAGGATGACAATGATTCAAATGAAATGAGTGTTGCTGATGTGAGTCCAACCTCAAATACAGGATCCCCAGTGAAGCGACTTAAGGCAGCAAACTCCAGGATTATGGTCCCCGCACATGCAGTGCAGGTGTCCGTCTCTGTGCCTGTCCTCGTCTCAGGACCTCTGACGCCATATTTTAAGTTCACCTGTTTGGAAGCGATAGACGATTACTTTGATTAATTACCTCCACCAAGAGAATAGGTATTTGTTGGAGTTTGTATGTCTGCTTAGTTAGCAACCTAGCTCAGAAAATGATGGGCGGATTTTGATTTAATTCTAAGGAAACTTCAGAAATTGGATAAGCCGCAAGTGATTAGATTTTGGCGGGCATAGGGCTCATGTCTGGATTCAGGATTTTTGACTATTGGGCCTTCTTGAGCGTTATATTAAGCTGTTTATGTTTTTATATGTGGGAAGAAAATGTAAGTTATTCCATATACCCAAAAAACACTATTCTTTTATTATTTTTTTCTCTTTTATTCTATTATTATACGTGTCGTATTGTATTATAATATGCTTATTTGTGGGGAAACTGACAAAAAATATATATTTAAAAAGACATATTTTGGTCTTGCAGCATGGTCACCACAGCAAGTCTTTAATTTGGCTGGGTGCCCTTCTTGATGCAACCCAGGCATTTATCCAAACCTGTGATCAGCACATTAAACCAGTGTCGTCTTCAGGAAAGGCAGCAGCGTGTTCTGATACATTGCCAGGGCATATATAATATGTAATATTGTTATAAAATGTATTTAGTCTTCTACCAACAACTTCGTACCTGCAGTTGAGTATATGAACGGCCGTGGCCACTATGTAAGGACTACAGGACGCAGATACAGTATACTGCAATATTGCAACTAGGGTTGTACGGTATACCGGTATTAGTATAGTACCGCGATATTCAGTACTAAACCGCCTCTGAAAAGTACCTGCAGGACGAGGAATAGGTAAACATCCTTTACTACACACTGTAACTCACCGGCGTCAAAATGTAAACAAACGCCATTGGTGGATTTACACCTAACATCCACTGTAATGATACCAAGTACAGTAGCATATCCAGTCGATACTACTATGATTACGTCGCTATTTTTTGCCATCACATCTTCTTTCATTTTTTTTTAAATTCATATTATGTTTATAAACCCAGGAACTATGTCCCTGGACACATGAGGACTTTGAATATGACCAATGTATGATCCTGTAACGACTTGATATTGGATTGATACCCAAATTTGTGGTATTATCCGAAACTGATGTAACGCATCAAAAAACAGAAGAATAAGTGATTATTACATTTTAACAGAAGTGCAGATAGAACATGCAAAGAGAAAAAGTAAGCAGATATTAACAGTAAATGAACAAGTAGATTAATAATTTATATTCTACCACTTGTCCTAAATAATTTTGACGAAATAATAGAATGATAAATGACACAATATGTTACTGCATATGTCAGCAGACTAAATTAGGAGCATTTATTTGCTTACTTGGTAATAAAAGACAAGTTGTCTTGTATGTTAACTATTTTATTCAAGGACAAACTTGTAAAAAAAAAAACATATGTTTAATGTACCGTAAGAGTTTTTGTTAAAATAATGCAATTTTTTGTGGTCCCTTTATTTAGAATAGTACCGGTACCAAAATATTGGAATCAGGACAACACTAATTCCAACAGTCCAAATTAACCATGAATATGTTTAAAGTCCCATTTGTATTAAGAAAGATCAAACACAAGCAACACACAAAACCCAGTGTGTGTGTTCTTCTCACCCTGGGGTAAGGAAGGCCACTGCTGGTGTTGAAGGCTGGCAGCAGTCGGAGGCCCAGGTCTTTGGCCATGTGGAGTAGTTCATCCCGATACCACTGCATGTGTTGACCTTCTTCCTTCAGCATCACCGCCATGGAGTGCCCACCTAACAAACCTCTGATGGGCAGAACATAGAAACATATATCACACATACTCTCCATTAAGCATCTTGGAACGCCATCTTACCCGAGGACACGAATGTTGGTTTCAAAGACAGACACCACGATGTCATTGTCCAATCTCACGTCTGCCAAGACTCTCCTGACAGCGGCTTCAAACTCTGTTGTCTTGTTCAAAACCTGGGGAAATTACTTGCTATTACAAGGCTTGACTACACACATGAAATCATTATTTCTTCCTGCAGTTTCATCATATCATATTTATAATATCATGCTTACCACAAGAGTATCCAGAGTGTCAATGAGGGTCAAAGAGAACCTAGAGTTGACAAACAATATTTAAAGGACCATCAATAACATCATTGCATGTTCTTAATGACATTTAAACAGACAGTTTTGAAAAACAACAATGCAGGTCATGCTAAAGATGGCAGCATTCCCTGGTTGCTTTCTTGTTTTCTGGGTAATATGCTGCCCTCTATTGATTTGGAGCATTATTAACACAGGGAGGACATTACTCACTTGCCCAGCGCGTCATCGACGTCACCCCGACTGGGTTCTAGTCCACGTACTCTTCCTCTGCACGTTAGAGGCATCAGCTCATCGGCCGGGTAAGCATGGTCCTTTAGTAAAATGGACATTGCAGTCACAATAACAAAAACCCTCAAGCACGGACTGACAAAAAAATGATATGAAAATTAACTGTACAGTGTGCATCTGGAAAGTATTCACAGCGCTTCACTTTTTTCGCAATTTTATAGCCTTATTCCAAAATGGAACAAAATCCTTTTTCTCCTAAGAAATTCTACACCCAATACCCCATGACAATGTGAACAGGGCAGCACGGTGGAACAGGGGTTAGTGCGTCAATACAAAGGTCCTGAGTAGTCAGGGTTCAATCCCAATGGCTCGGGATCTTTCTGTGTGGAGTTTGTTTGTCCTCCCCGTGACTGCGTGGGTTCACTCCGGGTACTCCGGCTTCCTCCCACCTCCAAAGACATGCACCTGGGGATAGGTTGATTGGCAACACTAAAATTGGCCCTAGTGTGTGAATGTGAGTGTGAATGTTGTCTGTCTATCTGTGTTGGTCCTGCTATGAGGAAGCACCTTGTCCAGGGTGTACTCCGCCTTCCGTCCGATTGTAGCTGATATAGGCACCAGCGCCCCCCCGCGACCCCAAAGGGAATAGGCGGTAGAAAATGGATGGATGGATGGACAATTTCAACAAGTTATTTTAGAGATTGTTGCAAATATTTTAAAAACAAAAAATGAAGAAATCATATGTAGATAAGTTTTCACAACTTTTGCCATGCAGTTCCAAATTGAGCAACTGGTGCATCTTGTTTCAACTGATCATCTTTGAAATTTTCCTACAGCTTAACTGGAGTCCACTTGCAGTAAATTCACTTAATTGGACATGGTTGGAAAAGCACACAACTGTTTGTATGAAAAGTCCCACACTTGACTGTGCATGGCAGCGCACAAAACAAGCATGACGAAAGAAATTTCTGTTGACCTCCGAGACCAAATTGTCTTGAGGCACAACTCTGGGGAAGGGTACAGATAAATATCTTCAGCCTTAAATGTCTCAATGAGTACAGTGGCCTCCATCATCCGTAAATAGAGGAAGTTTGGCACCTCCAGGACTCTTCCGAAAGCTAGCCGGCAAGACTTACAAAGTTTGCGAATAAATAGATATGATCAAAATAGAATAGTACCAATATTACAGAGATTGCCGAGCCATTTTGAGAGATAATGAGGGAGCCAGACATGTCATCGCGTGACGTGGAGGAGGGAACCGCAGATCCCTTCATCACCAACAACAATGAAAATCATGCAGACTTTGTGGGAGCCAACAATGATTACTTAGGGAAAAAGTATGACTCAGAACCTTATATTGTTGATCCTGAATATAAGGAGGATGAGCTACAAGTTTTAGAAGCTCTGCTAGACAGATCCAGCTTCAGAGAAACACTAAGCATCTTGTAGCAGTATTGCGAAGTGGCAAACAAGAAATACAAACTACAAACATAATAAAATTATGGCTTAATCTACATTGTCTGCTCTCACTTGGATGACTGATAAGATGTCCATATCCATCCATCCATTTTCTGCCGCTTATTCCCCTTTGGGGGAGCGGGGAGCGCTGGTGCCTATCTCAGCTACAATCGGGCGGAAGGCGGGGTGCACCCTGGACAAGTCGCCAGCTCATCACAGGGCCAACATAGATAGACAGACAACATTCACACTCACATTCACACACTAGGGACCTATCCCCAATCAACCTATCCCCAGGTGCATGTCAATCAACCTATCCCCAGGTGCATGTCTTTGGAGGTGGGAGGAAGCCGGAGTACCCGGAGGGAACCCACGCATTCACGGGGAGGACATGCAAACTCCACACAGGAAGATCCCGAGCCCGGGATTGAACCCTGACTACTCAGGACCTTCGTATTGTGAGGCAGACGCACTAAGCCCTCTGCCACCCTGAAGGCCAAGATGTCCATATCTTCCCGTTTATATGAAGAATTAGTCAAGTTGCACATAAAGAGTGAACAACTAAATGTCTATCTGCAGACACTGTCTTCGGTTGTGTGTTTGTCTCCATCTCTGGATAGGAATTGGATATCACAGATGAACAACTTCTCCTAATATCCAGATGAGAGGAATGATACATAAATTACCAAAGACGTTTGGAGCGGGATATTAAAAATAGAAAACTGAACGGGCGGCGTGGCGCAGTGGATGTGTGACCGTGCGCAACCCGAGCGTCCCTGGTTCAATTCCCACCTAGTACCAACCTCGTCACGTCCGTTGTGTCCTGAGCAAGACACTTCACCCTTGCTCCTGATGGGTGCTGGTTGGCGCCTTGCATGGCAGCTCCCTCCATCAGTGTGTGAATGTGTGTGTGAATGGGTAAATGTGGAAGTAGTGTCAAAGCGCTTTGAGTACCTCGAAGGTAGAAAAGCGCTATACAAGTACAACCCATTTATTTATTTATTTAATTTGTGGCATTTTGTGATATATAGACAGTATTTTCACATACTTTACAATTGGATATAGTTTAATGGATACAATGAAACACAATTAAGCATATAAAGTCAACTTATTTTTCCACTCTACCGGTGCTTCTACGCATTTTAGGAAACATTGCTCACTTCCTAAAAACGCAGCACCAGCACTGCCTATGAGCATGGCGCATGTACACTGGTGCAGTTTACAATGTTTGGCTCAAGAAAACATAGCAGAAAGCAAGAAACAGACCTCGCCCCTGGCATTCTCCCCACTGGTAAACAGACAAAATCTGAAGTGTAAACTTATTTTGGATTCCTAAAGCCTGATAAGGATTAAAAAAAATGCTGTTTGCCATTGTCACACTGCAAAAACTGAAATCTAAGTAAGATTAAATATCTCAAATAAGGGTGATATTTGCTTATTTTCTGTCTGATAAGATAATTCTTCTCACTAAGCAGAATTTATGTTAGAGTCTTTTACTTGTTTTACGGGTTTTGGAGCTAAATGACCTTGGTAAGATATTACAGCTTATTGCTGAGATGTTATGACCTATATTGAGTAAAACATGCTTGAAACTAGAATATCAAGTGTTGCAAAGCTGTGTCATCAACACTCAAGTATAAAACTGCATTTTAAAATTAATAATTTCTTATTTCAAGCATGAAAAAAAAAAAACATGACTGCGACACAATTTTGTCTAATAATTAAAGCAGATGACGGCCAAATTGACTATGCTATTTTATTTTCAATGAAACAATTGAAAATAGGTACTCATATAGTAGTACAGTCGGCACAGTACAGTAAACGGACAGTTAATATTTAAACATTTAACAGGTGACATTTCAAACTATTTTGAACAGAAATAGTTCATGCACATTCAGATGAATTCTTCAAAATTACAAAAAAATGTTTGGGCCGGGCTGTGTATATGCGCACTAATTGACTGAAAGAGCACGCACTTTGTCCGATGACGTCATGTTATCGATGGAAAATTGCATTTTTAGACCATATGATTTGCCTGAGCGGCTAGTAGACCCAGAGAGTAACAAGAGGTTGCCTTGTTGCCTTTCAATTAAGAACAATAAATTTGTTTTTAGTATAAGTTTGCTGGTTTCAAGAAATGTAATGCCTAGTGCATATCATTAAGTCAAGACAATGGCAATAGCATTTACTTAATTTAGGAATATTTTTCAACATAATGAGCAAAAAGGTCTCATATTTGTTTTCTACAATGATAAGTGCATTTGTTATTAGTGAGAATATACTTAATTTAAGGTATTTTTGTGTTCATTGATGCTAGCTAATATTACGTGTTTTGGAAAGTCCTGACAAGCCAAATGTTCTTGTTCTATTGGTAGATAATTTTGCTTAGTTCAAATAAAAGACCCCTAATTTTTGTATTTTTTTTTCCTTTTTTTTGAACACTGACTTTTTGCAGTGCAGCCCATCACCAGAAAATACAGGAAAAAAGTAACCACGAAGGAGGCAACACTTCAAACATGATGAGCCAACTGCAGAAGCACTATCCACAAATGCACAACAAGCGCAAGGCAAGTCAACTTGCAGCTGAATGCATGATGGAAAGTGTTTGAAAATGATCATGTAATAATTGCTCAGTCAAACATTCTTATAATTACACTTAATTGTTACTTGTTATTTAGCACTATTGATGAGAGCGAGTACTGTGTGCAAACAACGCATACCGTAGCACAGGGGTGCCCATTACGTCGATCGCGAGCTACCAGTCGACCGCGGGGGGTGTGTCAGTCGATCTCGAGCCAGACTTTTAAAAAAAATAGACCTAAAAATTAGTGATCATCAATCTTCACCAAGACGTCACTTAAATGACATTCACGGTACCGGAGGGTCTTGTGAGATGACGCTGGCTGCTGCAAGATCATTATTATTAAAATATGACCGAGAGGAAGGCGAGAAACACTTTTTATTTCAACAGACTATCGCGCCGTACCTTCCGTCAAAACTCTAAAGGCCGACTGCACATTTCCTATCTTCACAATAAAAGCCCTGCTTCATGCTGCCTGCGCTAACTAAATACAGAGTCTCGGAAAACTGGCGTGCACAAGCGATCCCTCAGAAAGCTGGCGTGCACATCACTTGTGCACGCCAGCTTTCTGAGACTATTATTTTGTTAGCGCAGGCAGCATGAAGCAGGGCTTTTATTGTGAAGATAGGAAATGTGCAGTCGGCCTTTAGAGTTTTGACGGAAGGGACGGCGCGAAAGTCTGTTGAAATAAAAAGTGTTTCTCGCCTTCCTCGCTGTCATTTTTTTCATAGTAATGAACTGGCAGAAGCCAGCGTCATCTCACAAGACCCTCGGTTGCCGTGAATGTCAATCAAGCAAGCTACGGAATTTGCCGCCAATGTTTTTCTTGTAAAGTGTATGGAAGCTGGATGAATTAGATGCCAAAAAACAATCACTTTCATGTGGTATTGTACAGAAAGGACAACTTTTTTTCTCCTCCATTTGAAAATGTGGGCGTTATCATCATTACTGTCTGATTCCAATCAATGCAAGTCATCAGAATCAGGTAATACACCAACTTATATTCTTGTCTTCGTGAAAGAAAGACATCTATATGTGTTACACATGCTTGTATTATCATTAAACACATTTAACTTGTTTACAAAAATGTCTCTTTCATGAATGATATATATAAATGAGGTAGATCCCTTTGAGTTGGTCAATTGAAAAGTAGCTCGCCTGCAGAAAAAGTGTGGGCACCCCTGCCGTAGCAGAACAAAATGTACTTATGTTTGTGTGTTTGTTGCCGTTTACGGCGTCTGCCACTTCATGTTAGCGTTAAAACTTATAGTGTCAAAACAAATACTAGCAGAAACACTGCAAGGTACTGTGTTTTTACAAGAGTAACATTAGGGTTTGTGTGGCACTGTGTGTGTCAGTTAGATAATTATAATAAAAACAATCATCTAATAAAAATAATAATACATTAGCTTTTCCCTTATTTGTAGAATGGGCGTGCAAGTTTGATGCTACAGTACATCATCTAACATCACACCTGATGCCTTCTCGGGGCAGCTGCTTATGTTCTCTTGTCAAAACTGGAAAAGACATCTCTGCTCCTCTGACATATTTCATTGCCAAAGTTTCTAATAGTTGAGGAGTCTTCTGACATGTGTAATACTAGGGACCATAAATAGACCCTCTCACTCACTACCACTAGCACTTTACTCACTACAACTAGTCCTTACCAACTACCACTGTAACCTCAACATGAAGCAACAAAGGGTAGAATTGTGTAATCTTCCCTAGGGGTTGGGACACCACTTACTACGCCCATGCATAGTTTACGTTTGGGCAGGTGACTTAAGCAACTATGTAGTTTTGTTTGCACGTCCCACCTAGAGCTGTCTAGACACCTATATTTTAGTACCAAAATGAGTATCGTAATGTATTTCAATACTGCTCGATACATTTCAAAATAAAGAGGACCACAAAAACTTGTAATTATTGCCTTTTTATAACATAACTTTTTATGATACACTTTATAATTAAACATGTTTCTTATTGCACCAGAAGAACAATTTTGAGATATTTAAATTCAAATTAAAAGGCACCTTAAACCCATGGGATTTTCTTATTTCACTCAAAAGAACAGTTTAAAACTACTTTACATATTAGATATAGTTTGCCACAATCTCAAATTAGGTTGGAAAATAATTTTTTTGAGTAAAATTATGACTTTTGTCATTATTTTGCCAAGTAAAATTCTGATTATCATTGCAATGCCAAAATTTGAAAGTTTTCTAATAAAATACTTACTTTTGTCAAGTAAAATTACGACTCTTATAATGAAATTACCTGTGTTAAGCTTTTCTTGTAAAATTGAGACTGTTCTTGAGTAAAATTCAAATTTTTATCATGTCGCAAAAATGTTCCGTTTTTCTTGTAAAATTTTGACTTGCGTTGAATAAAATTACGACTTTTATTATAATACGTTTTTCTTGCAAAATTGACCTTTTTCTTATGAAATTCCAACTCCTTTTTCACAACAAGCTTTTTTATATTTGCATAGTATGCATATATTATTAATGTTGTAAATACAAGTCTTTATATATCGAGAAAGGGTGGTCTCAAAGAGGTAGGCATTTTTCTCAGGTCTCAAGAAGGTAACAAACACAAGGGATGTGTGTTTGTGTGTGTTTGTGTGCGTGCTTGTACTTCTACCCTTCTTGAGACATCAACAAGGAAAAGTACCTTCCGTACTTCCATATGAGGTCCGGTTAACAAGTTACGACCGAAATCATGGTCCCAATACGGAAAACCATTGCATCTAATAGAGAATGTCTCATTTGCATCCCTGGTCGTGAAATCTATCAAAATTACGGTGATGCGAAAAAGGAGGTATTTTTCAAATTGACTGTGTGTCGGTTTCAAAAGTGCTCCCCCAGTGGTCAACATATGAAATAACAAGTGTGTGTAAGAAATTAAAATACCCTCCCCCCCCTTTGTGCAAAATTAATTTAAAAAAAAAATACCTTGCCTTCCGCCTGTATGCAGCTGAGATAGGCTCCAGCGACCCCCCGCGGTTACGAACGGGGCAAGCGGTATAAAATGGATGGATGGATGGATGTGTAAAGAGATCTACTGTAATAACTTGAAATAATGAAGATTAAAAACCCATTACAAACAAAGAATTTAAAAAAAACAAAAGCTTACATTTTTTATATTTGCATAGTAAGTATACATTATTAATGTTGTAAATACAAATCTTTATATATCTAAAAGGGTGGTCCGAAATGGGTAGGCATTTTTCTCAGGTCTCAAGAATTTAACAAATACAAGGGGTGTGTGTGTGTGTGTTCTCAGGTCTCAAGAATTTAACAAATACAAGGTGTGTGTGTGTGTGTGTGTGTGTGTGTGTGTGTGTGTGTGTGTGGCGAAGGGGTGCATTGGAATCAAAAGTGCCGTGTGTGATGTTTACTACTTTTGTCACACTAAATAAATAATAAAATACTTCAAGTTTAAATCATATTACAATACAGCGGGTAGCTTCTTTTTACAAGTTTATGGCAGTAAATTATGTTGAAATGTTACCTCAACATTGCCTGCCCAGGAAAGTATTACGTGGCTTAATCACTGTTTGGAGTTTGTATGTTCTTAGACTTAGACTTAGACCAGGGGTGGGGAACCTTTTTGGCTGAGAGAGCCATACAAGCCAAATATTTTAAAAAGTATTTCCGTGAGAGCCATACAATATTTATTTTAAGACTGAATACAACTAAATGCGTGCATTTTTAAGTAAGACCAACATTTTAGAGTATAATAAGTCTCTTATTCTTTTTAATAACATTGTTATTCTCAAGCTAACTAACAAATAAAATACTTCTTACCATTAATGCGACTTTTTGAACAGGTGCGGTAGAAACCAGATGGATGGACTGAAAAGCATGAGAATGTTTTATATTTTGAACGTTATTTTTGACACTGTGATTACCAGCGGAATTATTCATGACTCACCGTGTTAAGCAATGTCAGCTAAGATTTATCTGAGAGCCAGGTGCAGTCATCAAAAGAGCCATAGGTTCCCTACCCCTGACTTAGACAAACACTAATGATGCACAAGGGATATTGTTCAACACAATAGCTCAGTTAAAATGATGGAAAGTGTAAGGATGGAAATGACAATGCAGGTATAAATAGACTAGATATAGCAATATAAAATATATACAATATATACTTAATATGTGTACAGTGTATTATATATACAGATATATTATGTCTATAACATATATACAATATATTCTCCCCGTGACTGCGTGGGTTCCATCCCGCCTACTGCCCAAATGCAGCTGAGATAGGCCCCACCAACCCCCCGCGACCCCAAAAAGGACAAGCGGTAGGAAATGGATGGATGGATGGATGGATCACGGTGACATTTTGATTCTGGAACAGGTTATGTCTATTTCTATTGTTTATGACGGGAAAATGTGTTTTGACCCTGAAAGGGACAAGCGGTAGAAAATGGATGGATGGATGAATGGACTTCACTCACCATGTAATTCTGGTATGCATGGTCAAACATCTCAACCACTTGAGTCCTTGAGAGAAGAGTGAAAAGATAGCCTGAATGAATATTTAAAGGCCTACTGAAATGAGATTTTCTTAATTAAACGGAATAGCAGGTCCATTCTAGGTGTCATACTTGATCATTTCGCGATATTGCGATATTTCTGCTGAAAGGACTTAGTAGAGAACATCGACGATAAAGTTCGTAACATTTGGTCGCTAATAAAAAAGCCTTGCCTTTACCGGAAGTAGCAGACAATGTGCGCGTGACGTTACGAGTTGTAGGGCTCCTCACATCCTCACATTGTTTACAATCATAGCCACCAGCACCGAGAGCGATTCAGACCGAGAAAGCGACAATTTTCCTATTAATTTTAGCGAGGATGAAAGATTCGTGGATGAGGATATTGAGAGTGAAGGACTAGAAAAAAAAAAAAAAAAAAGTAAAAAAAATAAAAGGCGATTGCAGTGGGAGCGATTCAGATGTTATTAGACACATTTACTAGGATAATTCTGGAAAATCCCTTATCTGCCTGTTGTTTTAGTGAGATTATACAGTACCTGAAATTCAGAGGGGTGTGGCCACGGGTGTGTTGACCGCCAATGTCTGCGTGGGAGGAGGTAAGGTTTGCGGCAGCTGCAGGAGGACGCATCCGACGCAGGCTCCGCTCATAACTACGGTAAGACCGAACTTATTACCACAATTTTCTCACCGCAACCTGCCGGTTGACATGTGGTCAGGATCCATGTTCGCTTGACCGCTCTGTTCCATAGTAAAGCTTCACCTTCGGGTATTTTAAACAAGGAAACACCGGCTGTGTTTGTGAGGCTAAAGGCTAAAAGCTTCCCACCTCCATCTTTCTACTTTGACTTCTCTATTATTAATTGAACAAATTGCAAAAGATTCAGCGACACAGATGTCCAGAATACTGTGTAATTATGCGATTAAAGCAGGCTACTTATAGCTTGGATCGGGCTGGAAAATAACGTCCGCTACAACCCGAGACGTCAAACGCAAGCGTCATCACATGCATCATCATACCGCGACGTTTTCAACACGACACTTTGCGGGCAATTTAAAATTGCAATTTAGTAAACTAAAAAGGCCATATTGGCATGTGTTGTAATGTTAATATTTCATCATTGATATATAAACTATCAGACTGCGTGGTCGGGAAGTGTCCTGTTGAAAAAGTTGCGGAATGCTGACGTGTACGCGTGACGTCACGGACTGTTAGGAAATATTAGCGCTGCGCAAACACACACAGCTAAAAGTCGTCTGCTTTAACCGCATAATTACACAGTATTTTGGACATCTGTGTTGCTGAATCTTTTGCAATTTGTTCAATTAATAATGGAAAAGTCAAAGTAGAAAGTTGGAGTTGGGAAGCTCTAGCCACTCAAACAAACAGTGATTCCTTGTTTAAAATTCCCGGAGGTGAAACTTTACTATGGATCA